>NC_048580.1:63587127-63617127 GCF_013265735.2 Oncorhynchus mykiss
AATTACAGTAAATTGGCTGAAATGTGTATGATGTTGGTGGTTGGAACGCCTCTGAAACGGCTTTTCTATCATCATTACCATTCTCTCAGTATACGGTCTACCACAGGCTGGTCACAAGAAAGAGCTGTCGATGTTGGATGTTTAATAAAAGGTCAGTAAGACGTCGATATATGCCTTTGTTGGCATTCACCCCCCCCCCCCCCCCAAAAAAAAGGACAACCCAACACTAGGCTCCAACTCACGAGGCTTAGAGCCAAAGTACACAGTTTAGACCACTGCACCACGGCAGTTCACAATTATCTAGGAAGCAGGGAGAGTACTTGATGATACTTAATGGAAACAGCACATTGTTTTAAATTGTTTTAGTTTTAAGTCTTTCCCAAACTGTAGCCCTGACCTTAACCACATAATTATTACCGAAACTTAACCCTTTGAGTTGTTTCTGTTTTAACCCTGTAACCACATGGAATTAATGGGTCAAAAATCCACGTTCATCCAATTACGGCAAATTCCGAAGTCAACGTATGAGATCAAGTTGGTCCACCAACCTCCTTTTCAGTCTGTCCCACCCACAATGTAACTGCTAGTTGAAACAATCCCCAACAAGAGCTCATAATTCCCCTTCGAAGTTCGACGTATTGTGGATTCATTTTTTTGACACATTAATTCCACGTAATTACAGGGTTAATTCCACGTGGTTACAGGGTTAATTCCATGTAATTACAGGGTTAATTCCACGTGGTTACAGGGTTAATTCCATGTAATTACAGAGTTAATTCCACGTGGTTACAGGGTTAATTCCATGTAATTACAGAGTTAATTCCACGTGGTTACAGGGTTAATTCCATGTAATTACATGGTTAATTCCATGTGGTTACAGGGTTAATTCCACGTGGTTACAGGGTTAATTCCACGTGGTTACAGGGTTAATTCCACGTGGTTACAGGGTTAATTCCATGTGGTTACAGGGTTAATTCCACGTGGTTACATGATTAAACAGGAACAACTCAAAGGTTGATAGTTTAAGGTTAACAATTTAGGTATTCATTCTGAGTGGTTAAGGTTAGGGCTATGGTTTAGGGTAGGCAGAAAACAAAATGATTAAAAACAACTCGCTATTACCATCAGGTATCATCAGTATTCTTAGTATTCTCGTGGCTTGAGTGCCAAGGAAGCATATGTTCTCAGGACCTATTCAAATGTCAAAAATTGTAGTTTTTTTCTAGTGATCAGGTTGTCCCAACACTTAACAGCAAAAACAATAACAACACACTTCAGTGTACAGTTTCAGTTGCAATGAAAAGATGTGGAAGGGAACAGATCGAGTGTTGTTGGAGGCTTGGGAATATTATGGAATGACCATGTGGTGGGTTTCACAGGAGGTTCTGGAAGGGGGGGGGGGGGGGGGGGGTGTTAGTACAGGCTACTCCTGGGGAGCTGACATCCCATACCATTTACACTGTAATATATCTGTGTGTGTGTGTGTCCTTATCTTCTCAGGTCCATGGCAGCAGGAGCATCAGAGGAAACACAGCCTTTCCTTCCTGTGCCTTTCACACTGTCACACCACCATACACTCTTATATATAGGGGTCACACAAACACACACAAACACACACACACACACACACACACACACACACACACACACACACACACACACACACACACACACACACACGTACTCTCTCTCACAAACAATTGTGCAAGGTATAGGCAGTCAACAATGACACAGATTCCTTCACACACTTCTTTCCTGTGTGGAGGAACATAGGGACAGAGGGACATTAGTGAGGTTGAAAGGCCATTGAGGGGCCTTTCCCTCTGGGTGGGAGTAGGCCCATTGGAAGGACATATATCTCCCCCCCCCTTCCCCCCATGGGTACGCAAACTTGCAAATAGAAAGACAGACCCGCACCCACACACACGAGCATGTCCACACACACAACACACACACACACACACACACACACACACACACACTAGCATGTCCACATGCACAACACACGCACACCATACCATACACAAAGCTTTCAGATGGGCACGGTGCCAGACCATCACTTAATTTCAATGTTTAATCTCAGGCCTTACTTTGACGTCTCAGCACAAAACCAGCTAAAGTGATCTCTCTCTCTCTCTCTCTCTCTCTCTCTCTCTCTCTCAATTCAACTCAAAGGGCTTTATTGGCATGGGAAACACATGTTAACATTGCCAAAGCAAGTGAAGTAGATAAAAAACAAAAGTCAAATAAACAATAAAAAATTAACAGTAAACATTACACTCACAAAATGTCCAAAGGAATAAAGACATTTTAAATGTGATATTATGTCTATATACAGTGTTGTAATGAAGTGCAAATAAACATAAATATGGGTAGTATTTACAATGGTGTTTGTTCTTCACTGTTAAAGAATCTAAATTCTTTCTGCTGTGATGGCACACTGTGGATTTTCACCCAATAGATATGGGAGTTTATCAAAATTAGATTTTTTTTCAAATTCTTTGTGGGTCTGTGTAATCTGAGGGAAATATGTGTCTCTAATATTATCATACATTTGGCAGGAGGTTAGGAATAGCTGCTCAGTTTCAACCTCACTTTGTGGGCAGAGTGCACATAGCCTGTCTTCTCTTGAGAGCTAGGTCTGCCTACTGCAGGTTTTCTCAATAGCAAGGCTATGTTCACTGAGTCTGTACATAGTCAAAGCTTTCCTTGATTTTGGGTCAGTCATGGTGGTCAGGTATTCTGCCACTGTGTACTTTATGTTTTGGGCCAAATATTATTCTTAGTTTTCTCAGTTTTTTTGTTAATTCTTTCCAATGTGTCAAGTCATTATCTTTTTGTTTTCTCCTGATTTGGTTGGGTCTAATCATGTTGCTGTCCTGGGTCTATGTGGGGTCTGTTTGTGTTTGTGAACAGAGCCCCAGGACCAGCTTGCTTAGGAGACCTCACAAGCATGAAGGGCAATGGGTTCTATAACTGATTCAAATATTTTTAGCCAGATCCTAATTGCTATGTCAAATTGTATGTTCCTTTTGATGGCACAGAAGGCCTTTCTTGCCTTGTCTCTAAGATTGTTCACACCTTTGTGGAAGTTGCCTGTGGCGCTGATGTTTAGGACAAACAGTTTTTTGTTGGCCATCATCCCGGAGTCGCCTCTTCACTGTTGACGTTGAGCTTGGTATTTTGCAGGTCCTATTTAATGAAACTGCCAGTTGAGGACATGTGAGGTGTCTGTTTCTCAAACTAGACACTATATTGTACTTGTCCTCTTGCTCTTTTGTGCACTGGGGCCTCCCAATCATCTTTCTATTCTGGTTACAGCCAGTTTGCACTGTTCTGTGAAGGGAGTAGTACACGGCATTGTACGAGATCTTCAGTTTCTTGGAAATTTCTCACATGGAATAGCCTTCCTTTCTCAGAACAAGAATAGACTGACGAGTTTCAGAAGAAAGTGCTTTGTCTCTGGCCATTTTGAGCCTCCAGATACTCAACCAGTCTAAAGAAGGCCAGTTTTATTGTTTCTTTAATCAGAACAACAGTTTTCAGCTGTTCTAATATAATTGCAAAAGGGTTTTCTTATGATAAATTAGCCTTTTAAAATGATAAACTTTGATTAGCTAACACAATGTGCCATTGGAACACAGGAGTGATGGTTGTTGATAATGGTCCTCTGTACGCCTATTTAGATATTCCATAAAAAAATCTGCCGTTTTCAGCTACAATAGTCATTTACAACATTAACAATGTCTACACTGTATTTCGGATCAATTTGATGTTATTTTAATAGACAGAAAATGTGCTTTTCTGTCAAAAACAAGGACATTTCTAAGTGACCTCTAACTTTTGACCTGTAGTGTTTATGTTGAAGAGGGTGGGGCTCAAGCTGCATCCCTGTCTCACCCCAAGGCCCTGTGGAAAGAAATGTGTGTGTTTTTTGCCAATTTTAATAGCAAACTTGTTGTGTGATTACATGGATTTTCTAATATCGTATGTCTTTCACCCAACACTTCTTACCATCAATTTGTAAAGCAGACAATAATGCCATATTGAGTCAAATGCTTTTCTGAAATCAACGAAGCATGAGAAGACTTTGCCTTTGTTTTGGTTTCTTTATTCGTCACTTAGGGTGGTAAAAACCAATTTGACATTTGCTCAGTACATTGTTTTCACTGAGGAAATGTGTGGGTCTACTGTTAATGATAATGCAGAGGATTATCCCAAGGTTGCTGTTGATGCATATCCCACAGTAGTTATTGGGATCAAATTTGTCTCCCCTTTTGAGGATTGGGGTGATCAGTCCTTGGTTCCAAATATTGGGGAAGATGCCAGACCTAAGGATGATGTTAAAGAGTAATATCTGCATATTTTATCAACACCACAACACCACAGTATACCATCAACACCACAGTATACCATCAACACCACAGGCCTTTTTGGGTTGGAGGGTTTGTATTTTGTCCTTTTGTTCATTCAATGTAATTGGAGAATCCATAGGGTTCTGGTAGTCTTTAATAGTTTCTAAGATTTGTATTTGATCATGTATATGTTTTTGCTGTCTGTTCTTTGTCATAGAGCCAAAAAGATTGGAGAAGGGGTTTATCCATACATCTCCGTTTTGGGTAGATAACTCTTTGTGTTGTTGTTAGCTTAGTTTGTTCCAATTTTCCCAGAAGTTGTTAGATTCTGTGGATTATTCAATTACATTGAGCTGATTCCTGACGTGCTGTTCCTTCTTTTTCCCGAGGTGTATTTCCCAGAGTGTTGTTTTGGTTTGGTTTAGGCTCGGACGATTACACTAGGTCTGAGCAGAGCCTGTTGAGCATCTGATACATACCTCTTAGGTCGCAGGATGGGGATTGGGTGGGTGTATTAGTGGGGGTTGGGCCTGTTGCTCTGTTCATGGCCTGGGCATGTGTGCGGCTGTCATGTTGAGGTCCATGCTGCGGGGGGGGGGGGGGGTCTCTATAGGGTGTGGCTAGGGTTTGTTTGGGGAGGGGGTCGACTGGTTGGTATGTGGACTTGGCAGGTGGATCTGTGGCCTGGGTGTAGGTCCTCTTGGTGTAGGTCCTCTTTGTGCAGGTCCTGGTTTGAGGCACAGTCCTGGAATATGTTTGCATTCACCTGCTGTATGGTGGCAGGGTGAAAGTATTTTTGTGGTAGCAGGGTTGAGATAACCACTTGTGTGTTGGGGAAAGTGGAAGAAGCTTTTTCAATCACTCCCTTGAGTGCTGTGGCTTCCCTTTCCTGCTGGGCTCTCAGGTCGTTTGGAATGTGAATAATACAGTACTGAAAGAGACACATAGAGAGCATCCTTGGATACTTAGAGAAATAGTGAACATCCTTGGTTACTTAGAGAAATAGTGAACATCTTTGGTTACTTAGAGAAATAGTGAACATCCTTGGTTACTTAGAGAAATAGTGAACATCCTTGGTTGCTTAGAGAAATAGTGAACATCCTTGGTTACTTCCTGTTTCCTGTGGACTGAGCTGCATTTCCTGTTCAGACTCACCTGGCTTCCCAGACATCTTTAGCGGATTCACACACAATCTGTCATTAACCACGGTGTGAGTCTTTCCTCCTGCAGTCAATGTGTCAACACTGATTGTCTGGAAGAGGGGAAATATGTAAGGAGAAGGGGAGGGGAAAAGGAGAGGAGAGGAGAGGAGAGGAGAGGAGAGGAGAGGAGAGGAGAGGAGAGGAGAGGAGAGGAGAGGAGAGGAGAAGAAGAGGAGAGGAGAGTGAAGGGGGAGAAAGGTGGGGAAACCGAATGGGAGGAGAAAAGGGATAGGAGAGAGTAAAGTTTAGGAAGGAAGAGGGATAAGGAAAGTAGTAGGTGTGAGGAAATGGTTTGGAGGGAAGTAGGAGACAAGTTGAGAAGAGAGGAGAGGGGAGGGGAGGAGAGGTGATATAAATGGAGGTATGGGGAGAAGAGGAGGTTCCATTCTGTGTTATTACTGGAAGAGGCCCTGTCAACATTGTTTTTTTCCTTATACCCAGAATTCAGAGGGAACAAATACACATGAACAGAGAGGTTAAAGATTGGAGGTAACGCAGTCCATCATTGTGTGTGTGTGTGTGTGTGTGTGTGTGTGTGTGTGTGTGTGTGTGTGTGTGTGTGTGTGTGTGTGTGTGTGTGTGTGTGTGTGTGTGAGAGAGTGTGAGTGTGAGTGTGAGTGTAAGTGTAAGTGTAAGTGTGTCTGTGTCTGTGTCTGTGTCTGTGTCTGTGTCTGTGTCTGTGTCTGTGTCTGTGTGTGTGACCGTACTGTAGTGAATGCATTACAGAATTGCTGACTCCATCTCTGGGAATGTTTTCAGATGGGGAAAGTCCCTTTGGATAGTAAGATGGGACAGGCCAGGGCAGAGCGAGGGCTAAAAAGGTAGAAAGGAGAGAGAGGTCGAGAGGTGGAGAGAGACGCACAGGAGAGAGAGAGGAGAGAAGAGAGAGAGGAAAGAGAGGAGAGAGAGGAAAGAGAGGAGAGAGAGATAGAGAGGAGAGAGACACAGGATAGACAGGAGAGAAAGGACAGAGGAGAGAGAGGAGAGAGAGACACAGGAGAGAGAGGAGAGAGAAGAGAGAGAGAAGAGAGAGAGAGAGGAGAGAGGACTGAGAGACAGAGGAGAGAGGAGAGAGACACAGGAGAGAGAGAAGAAAAAGATGAGAGAGAGCTAGACGCAGAGAAGAGAGAGAGAGAGAAAGAGAGGAGTGACAGACAGCAGAGAGAGGAGAGAGAAGAGAGAAGAGAGAGCGGAGAGAGAGGAGAGAGAGAGAGCTGGACACAGGAGAGAGGAGAGAGAGAAGAGAGGGAGAGAAAGAGAGGAGAGAGGAGAGAGAGGACTGAGAGACACAGGAGAGAGGAGAGAGGAGAGAGAGGAAAGAGAGGAGAGAAAGACAGGAGAGAGAGACACAGGAGATAGAGGAGAGAGGAGACAGTGAGGAGAGAGAGAGAGATCTAGAGACAATAGAGACACATAGGAGAGAGAGGAGAGAGACATAGGAGAGAGAGGTAGAGAGAGACACACAGGAGAGAGAGGAGAGAGGGCAAGGGGCCATTTTTGAATTCCATGTAGAACCCTCTGTGATGTTCTAGATAACACATTTTTTTTGCTTAGAGTGTAGCCTCACAGCCAGCAGCATGTTTTGAAGCTAGACACATCTGGATGGCTGGATAGATGTTTACCCCTCTCTTCCTCCTCCCCTCATTTTTCCCCTTTTCTCTTTTTGTTGTTATAGTATATCTCCTTTTTTCTCTCTATCCTTCTTCCTTTTTCTCTGCTGCTCTAAACGTCTTTCTACCATTTTCTCTTTGTATGTCTCCCTCTCCTCACACACTTTCCCTCCATTTTCACCACTTCCTGTTAAAAAAGGAAGAAAAAAACTCAGAAAAGAGCCCCCTCCTCTCTCTCTCTCTCTTTGGTTCAGCGGGCTAATTAAACACACACAGGGCTGGCTGGCTGCAGCTGGCCATACACTGGAGCAGAGGGACATGAGGCAGTGGGGAGAGAGGGAGGGGGAAAGAGAAAGAGAAAGAGAAAGAGAGAGAGAATACGAGAGAAAGCGAGAGATATGAAGCTAGGGTTAGGTTTAGTGTTACAGTTAGGGTTATGGATGGAACCGAGGTGTGTATACGAAGCTAGGGTTAGGGTTGGGGGAGGGCAAAAAATAGACATTGTAGGGCTAGTGACGGTGGGGTGGAGGTGTGGCGATGGACCTTGTGGCTGCAGCTGTGGGAGGAGAGCAAAGTTCAGTGAAATTGTGATGAATTAGAAAGGAGGAACTGGGTTAGGGTCCGCTGTGTGAAGGAATGTGTAAATGAAAGATATACAGCACAGTCAACTGAGAGAAAGGGTGTGTTTGTGATGGGAGAGTGTACAGTATGTTTGAGAGATAAAGTGTGTATGTTTTTGTATATGTGCGTTTGTGTATGTGTGTGTCAACATCTTCATATAGTCCCACACATCAATGTTTACACAAGAAAATACCTCAACAGGACTTTGGAAAGCTTGCCAAGGTGTCTCTCTCCTCCTCTCCCTCACTCCCTGGGTCTAATATTAGAGCAAACACAAACCTGGATTTTTTTTGAGATTGAGATTGAGAGAGAGAGAGAGAGATAGATAGATAGAGAGAGAGAGAGAGAGAGAGAGAGAGAGAGGTTGAGAGAAAGAGAGAGAGAGAGAGAGAGAGAGAGAGAGAGAGAGAGGTTGAGAGAGAGAGGTTGAGAGAGAGAGAGAGATAGAGAGAGGGGGACAGAGAGGTTGAGAGAGAGATTGATGAAGAATGCAAAAACCTAAGAAAGAAATTGAGGAACCTACTAGAGTGAAATGGAGTGTGGTGATAGAGTGAGAGAATGGGAGACAGATATAAGCTTGGTTTAAATCTGAGCTAAGGTAATGACCCTGTCTACTCTTCTGTAATGACACCTCCACGCACACTCCAACACACAGGCCTCTCTATGCTTCGTCATCTCAGCACCACACACGTGTTATTACCACATCACTGTCTGATGTCATCCAGGCTTACCAGCAGCGTAAACACTATCTTCTATAATATATTATGATAACATTTACATGACATTTACATGAGATGCAATATACATGCTAATATAATCATGAACAGACAGCGAAAATGGTCTGAAATTATCCCCTATAAAACCGAAAAAGACATTGGATAATCCACAAACACGTAGACAAATTTAAAGTGAGGTGTGTCTGTTGTGTGTCCCTCTGCCCCCTGGTCATTGACTGGGTTAGCACAGTGTCTCTTCTTGTTCACCGTCTAGACCAGCTGACTCCAGTGTGTGTGTGTCTGTGTGTGTGTGTGTGTGTGTGTCTGTGTGTGTGTGTGTGTGTGTGTGTGTGTGTGTGTGTGTGTGTGTGTGTGTGTGTGTGTGTGTGTGTGTGTGTGTGTGTGTGTGTGTGTGTGTGTGTGTGTGTGTGCGTGTGTCCGTGTCCGTGTCCGTGCCTGTGCCTGTGTATTTAAAACTCATGGGATACCTTGGAAAACCTTAGCGTACTTAACCCATTTGATGATTTCAGCATATGCACGGAGTCGTGTATTCCAAGAACACTGCCATGTAGTTTGGAAACCGCAACGTTATGTTTTAGTATTTTACGATTTCCAATCTCTGCTTCTGTTTTACATCACTTTGCATGTTCCATATTTAATATAAAATCTGTGGAATATATTATAATAATCATGATTTACAGTGCCTTCAGAAAGTATTCAAACCCCTTGACATTTTTCACATTGTGTTGTGTTACAGAGATGTTGTGTCACTGGCCTACACACAATACCCCATAATGTCAAAGTGGAATTATGTTTTAAGAATTTTTTACAAATTCATTAAAAACGAAAAGTTAAAATGTCTTTAGCCAAGAAGTTTTCAAGCTAAATAAGTACAAAAGTAAAAATGTGCTTAACAAGTCACATAATAGCCTCCCGGGTGGCGCAGTGGTTAAGGGCGCTGTTCTGCAGCGCCAGCTGTGACACCAGAGACCCTGGGTTCGAGCCCAGGCTCTGTCGCAACCGTCCATGGGGCGACGCACAATTGGCCTAGCGTCGTCCGGGTTAGGGAGGGCTTGGTCGGTAGGGATATTCTTGTCTCATCGTGCACCAGCAACTCCTGTGACGGGCCGGGCGCAGTGCGCACCAACCAAGGTTGCCAGTGCACGGTGTTTCCTCCGACACATTGGTGCGGCTGGCTTCGTCTCTCCGAGCCCGTACGGGAGTTGTAGCGATGAGACAAGATAGTAGCTACTATCGGATACCAATTGGATACCTCGAAATTGGGGAGAAAAAGGGGTAAAATAAAAAAACAAGTCACATAATAAATTGGACCAACTCTGTGTGCAATAATAGTGTTTAACATGATTTCTGAAGGACTACCTCATCTCTGTACCCCACACATACAATTATCTGTAAGGTCCCTCATCTCTGTACCCCACACATACAATTATCTGTAAGGTCCTTCAGTCAAGCAGTGAATTTCAAACACAGATTCAACCACAAAGTCAAGGGAGGTTTTCTAATGCCTCGCATAGAAATATTGGTAGATGGGTAAATAAAAAATCAGACATTGAATATCCCTTTGACCATGGGAAAGATATGTATCATTGCAAACTCAGTTGCCGGAGAGGAAGGAGAGGAAGGAAACCGCTCATAGATTTCACCATGAGGCCAATGGTGACTTTATAACAGTTACAGTTTAATGGCTGTGACAGGAGAAAGGTGAGGAAGGATCAACAACATTGTTGTTACACCACAATACTAAGCTAAATGATAGCTTGAAAAGAAGGAAGCCATCATACCCATCATTAGAAAAATAATCCAAAACATACATCCTGTTTGTAATATGGCACTGAAATAAAACTGCAGAAAATGTGGCAAAGAAATTATCTTTATGTCCTTAATACAGAGGATTATACTTTGGGCAAATCCAACACAACACATCACTGAGTACTACTCTACATATTTTCAAGCATGGTGGTGGCTGCATCATGTTATGGGTATGCTTGTCATCGGTAATGACTAGGGAGTTTTTTGGAAAAAATAAATGGAATAGAGCAAAGCGCAGGCAAAAACCTAGAGGAAAACCTGGTTCAGTCTGCTTTCCACCAGACACTGGGAGACAAATGCACCTTTCAGTAGGACAATAACCTAAAACACAAGGTCAAATATACACTGGAGTTGCTTACTAATATGACAGTTTTGACTTAAATCAGCTTGAAAATCTATGGAATGACTTGAAAATGTCTGTTTAGCAATGATCAACAAACAATTTGACATAGCTTGAAGAATTTTGTAAAGAATAATGTGCAAGATGTGGAATATGTCAAGGTATAGTTTATATATTTTCAAAATAAGTCAAGGTAGGGTTGATATATTTTCTAAAGAAGTCAAGGTATAGTTGATTTATTTTCTAACTAAGTCAAGGTATAGTTTATATATTTTCAAAATAAGTCAAGGTAGGGTTGATATATTTTCTAAATAAGTCAAGGTATAGTTGATATATTTTCTAAAGAAGTCAAGGTATAGTTTATATATTTTCAAAATAAGTCAAGGTATAGTTGATATATTTTCTAAATAAGTCAAGGTATAGTTTATATATTTTCTAAATAAGTCAAGGTATAGTTTATATATTTTCTAAATAAGTCAAGGTATAGTTGATATATTTTTTAACTAAGTCAAGGTATAGTTTATATATTTTCTAAATAAGTCAAGGTATAGTTGATATATTTTCTAAAGAAGTCAAGGTATAGTTTATATATTTTCAAAATAAGTCAAGGTAGGGTTGATATATTTTCTAAAGAAGTCAAGGTATAGTTGATATATTTTCTAACTAAGTCAAGGTATAGTTGATATATTTTCTAACTAAGTCAAGGTATAGTTGATATATTTTTTAACTAAGTCAAGGTATAGTTGATATATTTTCTAAATAAGTCAAGGTATAGTTGATATATTTTCTAAAGAAGTCAAGGTATAGTTGATATATTTTCTAAAGAAGTCAAGGTATAGTTGATATATTTTCTAAAGAAGTCAAGGTATAGTTGATATATTTTCTAAAGAAGTCAAGGTATAGTTGATATATTTTCTAAATAAGTCCAGGTATAGTTTATATATTTTCTATTCTCAGTTTTGAAGACGTGTACATGTAATAGGGGTGGATGGGGTGGTCTTTCTCTCTTTCTCTCTTTCTCACTATCTCTCTTTCTCTCTTTCTCTCTTTCTTTCTTCTCTCTTTCTCTCTCCCACTCTCAGGCTCTTCAGCTCTTTCTCTATCACTCTCTCTCTCACTTTCTCTCTTTCTTTCTCTCTTTCTCTCTCCCACTCTCAGGCTCTATCTCCCTTTCTCTCTCTCCTTATTTCTCACTTTCACTCTCCCACTCTCTCTCTCACACTCCCATAGGAGAGCCTCTCCTATCCTCTGATTATTTGAGCTGGGTGATATGAACCTGGATGTCTGTCAATCTTTTGTGTGCTAGTGAGCAGGCCACACACTATTCTGATCCTCCCCTAAAAGCCTCAAAAAGCCAACACATCTCAAAAAAACAGACACACACACACACACACACACACACACACACACACACACACACACACACACACACACACACACACACACACACACACACACTGGAGTCAAAAGAGAAGTATACAGATACAGAGAGAGAAAGAGAAAGAGATAGTGTGGGAGAGCGACACAGGGGTGAGTGTTTGTGTGCGAGACATGTAATTGTAGTCTAATGAAAGATAAACATTGCAGTCTAGGGGAGTGTGTCTGGGTTCAACTGGGATAGGCTCTAATACTCTGAGGCTCCTAGGCTCTTAATTATGACTGAGGGGGTCAGCTATACCTCACCATAGTCACTAACACGCACACCCACGCAAGCGCGCAAGCACATATGCATGCACAAACATGTGCAAAAACACACACACACACCGCCCCATTGTAGGAAAATCACCCATCTAGTGGAGGTCCCATTCCTCTGTCCCAATTCCTCTGTCCCCACATTGTTGCACTTCTGTTCAGACGTTCAACCGAAGCTGTTCCATCTCACCACACCAACCAGCCAGGTGCCCCAATCCTCCCTGAAGCCTGCTACCCATCCAGCCATTAAGCCACAACATGCCTGGGGTTTAGGGCCACAGTTAAGCGTGTTTTGATGGGTGTACACATATTTATACATGTATCTCTTCTGGCTGTTTACCTGACAGTGTACATGTGTCTATAACGGTTGTGGGTGTATGCCTTTATGTGTGTGTGTGTGCGTGTGTGTGTGTGTAGCTTTGAGGTCGGGTTAGGTTAGGTTTCACTAGCCCTCTCACACAGCCACACAGTCTGCCTTCTTAACCTCAGTGTCTGATTGACTGGGGCCTTGCTGTGAGGTCTCAATCAACGAAAGCATTACAAGCAATTATGGTTGGAGCATATGAGTGTGTGTGTGTGTGTGTGTGTGTGTGTGTGTGTGTGTGTGTGTGTGTGTGTGTGTGTGTGTGTGTGTGTGTGTGTGTGTGTGTGTGTGCGTGTGTGTGCATACATGTGTGTGTGTGTGCATACGTGTGTGTGTGTGCGTGCTTCTGAGAGAGAAGAGGGCATGAGCAAAGTAGGAAAGAGAAAAGAGGGTCAACTGCACCTGTTACTCTCTTTCTCCACACTCTTCCTTTTCACTCTCTATTCCTCCTCCACTTTTTTCCTGTTGACAGGTGAGCCCTGCCCTTTGAACTCTGACGCCAACCATCAGCTGGGCTTCTCTGGTTGGCCAGTGGCCTTACGCTGATCTTGGGGTCAATGTCAGTTGTCTCAATCAGAGAGATCCCAGGCCCTGGGAACCAGAAAGGCCTGGTCACCTGGGTCATTAGGCAACCTGATCTCATAGTTTCAAATCAGAATTGGAAAATGTTTGACCTGTTAATTCCACATGGTTACATAGTTAAACCAAAAACAACTCAAAGGGTTAAGTTTCGGTAATAATTATGTGATTAAGGTCAGGGCTACAGTTTGAGAAAGACTTAAAACTAAAACAATTTATAACAATGTGCTGTTTCCATTAAGTATCATCAAGTACTCTCCCTGCTTCCTAGATAATTGTGAACTTCCGTGGTGCAGTGGTCTAAGCTGTGCACTCTGGCTCTGAGCCTTGTGAGTTAGAGTTCTGTGTAATTGTTTTTTTGGTGAGTGCCAACGAAGGCTTATACTGATGTCCTCAAGACCTTTTCAAACGTCCAAAATCGATGGCTCTTTCCTGTGACCAGCCTGCATTAGGAGAGGAGTGGAGAGGAGAGGAGTGAGGTGGTGGAGACAAGAGGAAAGGAGTGGAGAGAAGAGGAGTGGGGTGGTGGAGACAAGAGGAGAGGCGTGGAGAGGAGAGGAGTGGGGTGGTGGAGACAAGAGGAAAGGAGTGGAGAGGAGAGGAGTGGGGTGGTGGAGACAAGAGGAAAGGAGTGGAGAGGAGAGGAGTGGGGTGGTGGAGACAAGAGGAGAGGAGTGGAGAGGAGAGGAGTGGGGTGGTGGAGACAAGAGGAAAGGAGTGGAGAGGAGAGGAGTGGGGTGGTGGAGACAAGAGGAAAGGAGTGGAGAGGAGAGGAATGGGGTGGTAGAGACAAGAGGAAAGGAGTGGAGAGGAGAGGAGTGGGGGGGTGGAGACAAGAGGAGAGGAGTGGAGAGGAGACGAGTGGGGTGGTGGAGACAAGAGGAAAGGAGTGGAGAGGAGAGGAGTGGGATGGTGGAGACAAGAGGAGACGAGTGGAGAGGAGAGGAGTGGGGTGGTGGAGACAACAGGAGAGGAGTGGAGAGGAGAGGAGAGGAGTGGAGAGGAGAGGAGTGGGATGGTGGAGACAAGAGGAGAGGAGTGGAGAGGAGAGGAGTGGGGTGGTGGAGACAAGAGGAAAGGAGTGGAGAGGAGAGGAGTGGGGTGGTGGAAACAACAGGAGAGGAGTGGAGAGGAGAGGAGTGGGGTGGTGGAGACAAGAGGAAAGGAGTGGAGATGAGAGGAGTGGGGTGGTGGAGACAAGAGGAAAGGAGTGGAGAGGAGAGGAATGGGGTGGTGGAGACAAGAGGAAAGGAGTGGAGAGGAGAGGAGTGGGGTGGTGGAGACAATAGGAGAGGAGTGGAGAGGAGAGGAGTGGGGTGGTGGAGACAAGAGGAAAGGAGTGGAGAGGAGAGGAGTGGGATGGTGGAGACAAGAGGAGAGGAGTGGAGAGGAGAGGAGTGGGGTGGTGGAGACAACAGGAGAGGAGTGGAGAGGAGAGGAGTGGGGTGGTGGAGACAAGAGGAGAGGAGTGGAGAGGAGAGGAGAGGGGTGGTGGAGACAAGAGGAAAGGAGTGGAGAGGAGAGGAGTGGGATGCTGGAGACAAGAGGAGAGGAGTGGAGAGGAGAGGAGTGGGGTGGTGGAGACAACAGGAGAGGAGTGGAGAGGAGAGGAGAGGAGAGGAGTGGAGAGGAGAGGAGAGGAGTGGGATGGTGGAGACAAGAGGAGAGGAGTGGAGAGGACAGGAGAGGAGTGGGGTGGTGGAGACAAGGGGAGAGGAGTGGAGAGGAGAGGAGTGGGGTGGTGGAGACAAGAGGAAAGGAGTGGAGAGGAGAGGAGTGGGGTGGTGGAAACAACAGGAGAGGAGTGGAGAGGAGAGGAGTGGGGTGGTGGAGACAATAGGAAAGGAGTGGAGAGGAGAGGAGTGGGGTGGTGGAGACAAGAGGAGAGGAATGGAGTGGAGAGGAGTTGGGTGGGGTGGTGGAGACAAGAGGAGAGGAGTGGAGAGGAGAGGAGTGGGGTGGTGAAGACAAGAGGAGAGGAGTGGAGAGGAGAGGAGTGGGGTGGTGGAGAGGAGTGGAGAGGAGAGGAGTGGGGCGGTGAGGACAAGAGGAGAGGAGTGGAGAGGAGAGGAGTGGGGTGTTGAAGACAAGAGGAGAGGAGTGGAGAGGAGAGGAGTGGGGTGGTGAAGACAAGAGGAGAGGAGTGGAGAGGAGAGGAGTGGGGTGGTGGAGACAAGAGGAGAAGAGTGGAGAGGAGAGGAGAGGAGTGGGGTGGTGGAGACAAGAGGAGAGGCGTAGAGAGGAGATGAGTGGGGTGGTGGAGACAAGAGGAAAGGAGTGGAGAGGAGAGGAGAGGAGTGGGGTGGTGGAGACAAGAGGAAAGGAGTGGAGAGGAGAGGAGAGGAGTGGGGTGGTGGAGACAAGAGGAGAGGAGTGGAGAGGAGAAGAGAGGAGTGGGGTGGTGGAGACAAGAGGAGACGAGTGGAGAGGAGAGGAGTGGGGTGGTGGAGACAAGAGGAAAGGAGAGGAGTGGAGAGGAGAGGAGTGGGGTGGTGGAGACAAGAGGAGAGGAGATGAGTGGGGTGGTGGAGACAAGAGGAGAGGAGTGGAGAGGAGAGGAGAGGAGTGGGGTGGTGGAGACAAGAGGAGAGGAGTAGAGAGGAGAGGAGTGGGGTGGGGTGGTGGAGACAAGACAAGAGGAGTAGAGAGGAGAGGAGTGGGGTGGGGTGGGGTGGTGGAGACAAGAGGAGAGGAGTGGGGTGGTGCAGACAAGAGGAGAGGAGTGGAGAGGAGAGGAGAGGGGTGGTGGAGACAAGAGGAGAGGAGTGAAGAGGAGAGGAGGTATCTATACTTGCATTCCTGGGGAATTAGTTGTCTAATGAAAAACAAGCTACTTGTGTCAACAGGTCGAGTTGGAGTTCGCCTTTTCTCTCTCTCTCTCTCTCTCTCTCTCTCTCTCTCTCCACCTATCCTTTTCTCCACCTCTATGCCCATAAACTGTTCTAAATGCCCTCTCTACATGTCTGTAATAACATGTTTGTCTACGCAGACGTGTGATTATAACCAATCTTCACATCATCTCACACACTGTTAGGCAACATAGGCTAGATCTATGATGTTGAAGGGTAACAATTGACATGGTCTTGCCAGACCTACACCTACACAGTAAATATAGCCTACATGGTCCTAAACACTCAGAATGTGGGTACATGTTTTTCCAGCCTAGCACTAATATACCTGATTCAACTGACTAACTTATCATAACCCATGATTAGTTAGATTACTTAGATTAGTTAGATCGATGAGGCTGTAGTGGAGCGTGCCGAGGGCTTCAATTTACTCTGTGTCCACATCACTGAGTAATTAACATGGTCCACACACACACACACACAGTGGTGAAGAGGGCACAACAATGCTACTCACCCCATACGCTGTTGCTACTGTCTATTATCTATCCTGTTGCCTGGTCACTTTACCCAACCTATATGTACTGCAGTGGCGGTCAGTGCCGTTTAAGATGAGGGTGGACACTTTTTTATTTCATGAGCATGGCCTCATTTCTATTACAGCATATTGGATGACTGTCATTCATATTCCATTCACCCAGATCAATGTAATCGCCATAGGCTTAGGCTACTACAAGAATTTTCCCTGTACCCATCATGAGGTTTCTACAACCTAGCCTATGAATGACAGTTTACAACGTAGGTACACACAGGGCGAGAGACAAATTTGAGGTGACAGACAGTGACACATGGACAGAAAGTGACATTCAATACCGAATTAGTTCAACAGTTGCAAACAAGAGTTTTGATTGGTTTAAGAAACACTTTCAACAGAATCTGCAGAATGAATACACCTCTGATCACCCGTAGACACAGTTCACTTTCATAGCAGCGCATCTATGCGCTCTCCTCCTCTCACCTCTTCCCTTTGTTTGTGGACTTCAGAGCACAACACATCAGCTGTATGTGACCAGGTGAAAAAACCTTTCCATGCCAAACCGCTACACACAGCCTACATCGTTGTCACCATATTAGCTAAAGTAACGTCCTAGGCAGCATAGCAAATATATCTAACGCTTTTTAAAACCACTACAATCATGCAGTAACGTTAGAATGTACAGCCAGTAAGCAGTTACACCCGCGGGCCCCTGCAATAAATTCGTAAAACCAAAAGCTTACCTTGACTTGGAAGAGTTCCAGTGTTGGATAGTCATAGCCAGCTAGCTAACATAGCATCCCTCTGTTTGAGCAGGGTGCTTCAGTAGGCTAAACTAGCTAGCAGCATTTGCTAGCTAAGCAAGTGAAACTGAAAGTGAGAAGAAAAAAATGACAAAATCTCTCTCCATTTCTCTCTTGCTTCTCCTTTATTTTGGAAGAAATTAAAAAACTGTTCCACTACTGTCTTTCTCTTTCTTTGAGTCAACTACTCAACACATTTTATGCTCTGCAGTGCTAACTAGTTGTAGTTTATGCTTTCAGTACCAGATTAATTTTCTGATCCTTTGATTGGGTGGACAACATGTCATTTCACACTGCAAGAGCTCTGAAAGGTTGGAGGATGTCCTCCGGAAGTTGTCATAATTACTGTGTAAGTCTATGGAAAAGGGTGACCACCATGAGCCTCCCAGGTTTTGTGTCCAGCTACACCATGGTGCTACCCTACAGAGTACTGCTGTAGACCTTCATTGCAAAATAGTGTTTTAATCAATTATTTGGTGACGTGATTATATTTAGTATAGTTGTATCTAAAAAGGATAACTTTTGAAATGTTTTACAACTAAAAATGCTGTGACATTCACTGAGGTGGAGGGTCCCCTCCATCCTCCACTGAGGATCCTCCACTTTACGTAGCTACCTCAATTACCTTGTACCCCTAGTCATACTTCGTAACCCCTAGTCATACCTTGTACCCCTAGTCATACCTCGTACCCCTAGTCATACCTCATACCCCTAGTCATACCTCATACCCCTAGTCATACCTCGTACCCCTAGTCATACCTCGTACCCCTAGTCATACCTCGTACCCCTAGTCATACCTCGTACCCCTAATCATACCTCGTACCCCTAGTCATACCTCGTACCCCTAGTCATACCTCATACCCCTAGTCATACCTCGTACCCCTAGTCATACCTCATAACCCCTCTATATGCCATGTTATTTTTACTCATATTGTTATTCATTATTTATTGTGTATTTATTACTTGTGTTACTATTTATATTTTTAGTAAATGTTATAACTTTATCTTTAACTCTACATTTTTGGAAAAGGACGCATAACTAAGTATTTCCCTGTCAGTCTACACCTGTTGTTTACAAATCATGTGACAAGTAAAATGTGATTTGATTCGATCTGTTTAGTAGTACTATACTAGCTATGCCACAGATTAAAACAATTAAGCCATACACTTAATCCTGAATACAGATTACATATTTTATATATTTACATTTGTCTTGACTGCATGTTGCGTGCAAGATTGTGTGTGTGTGTGTGTGTGTGTGTGTGCGAGTGTGTGTGTGTGCGTGCGTGTGTGCAGTATCCCAAGGACAGAACTTTAGGGACTGTGTGCGTGTAGACATTTGCATAAGTGGGCCATTGGTCCCTAATAGAGGCGTTTTGTCCCGGCGTTAACAAGGTGTCTCACTGCAGTGCTTGTTCATTCACTCTCTCCCTCTTTCTTTCCTGTCGTTCGCCGGCGCTGTCGTTGGGGCAATCAGTGTTCAGTGTGGGCTCTCTCTTTGTGTGATTTACGAGCTCACAGATTCATTTAAAAGCCATTGTTCTCTACTGACGGATACACTGGCCCCCACCACATTGGGAGAAGACACACACAGACACACACACACACACACAGCCCACACTTCCCCAGTCTCCTGTCGTCCACTCTCACACACACACACACTCTACCAGCAATCAATCACTAGCGATGGAGGAACAGATTGTTATCGTGGTAACCATATTAACCCAGCGACAGCCTTATCCTCTGCTGCATTAAGATGTACTATACTAGAGACAGAGCGAGAGAACATAAGAGAGGACAGAAAATAAAATAAGAGACAAGGGACGGATAGGTCCAGTTCCTCTTTTCCTTGATACCCAACCTTCTTTGTTTCCAATACATTGCTAACTTTTTAAGATGAAGAGGGAGAAAGGAGAGGATGAAAAAAGGTAGTGATCCTCTTTTCTTTTTAATACAATCCCTATTTCAGGAGGGATTCGCTGCTCTGAGTTTTCTAACCCAGAGAGACAAACCTGTGCTTGATTAAGATTGTGAGTGTGTGTACCTCAGTGTTTATGTACATGATTGTGTGTGTGTACCTCTTTAGCGGGGGGGGGGGGGGGGGGGGGGGGGGGGTAGTTTGGCAATTTAGAGTGAAGGCTTTTATGAGTGTAATCATCTCCAATAAAGGCTGTTCAGGAATCTTCACCCCCAACCTGAGCACACACACACTAACACTCCTCTCAAAATCAACACACACTCAGGGTTTTAATCAGGGCCAAGTACATTTTAATCTCATCCCTCATAAGTGGACAACTTGTATTAATTCTCAGAAATGAGGACAAGTTGGCCTCCCACCAAGCAGATAGTATTGAGTTAAAGTCTCTGTTCTGGGTTTGTGTAGGAGATTAATTTCTCTACAAGTTCATTTTTTCATCAGTGATCAGCTTTGGCCAAGGGGGTATTCACCATCGGTGTGTGAGGGAGATACATGGGAAAACACATAATTATTTTGTTATGGAATGCATTCACACACACACACACACACACACACACAAATGCTCATATGAACATGATTATGCAAAACGCTTACCGTAACCAACTTTTATGAGAAAGAGAGAGAGAGAAAGATGGGGCGAGGTAGATAGAGGGAGAGGGAGAGAGAGAGAGCTAGATAGGGGTAGAGAGAGAGCGAGAGAGAAAGGGGGAGAGGGGGAGGGAGAGCAGGGCAGAGGGGGAGATAGAGAGAGGGGAGTGAGAGGGGGGAGGGAGGGAGAGAGGGGCACAGGGGTAGAGAGAAAGAGAGTGAGGAAGGGGGGGAGTGTGAGAGGGGGAGTGAGGGAGGGAGAGAGGGAGAGAGGGGATAGGGGGAGTGGGAGAGAGGGGCACAGGGGTAAAGAGAAAGAGAGTGAGAAAGGGGGGGGGAGTGGGAGAGGGGGAGTGAGGGAGGGAGAGAGGGGATAGGGGGAGGGGGAGAGAGAGGGGCAGAAGGTTAACACCTTCTACTCTGCACACACCTACCTGGATCTTTAGGGTGAATCAAATACATACACATGCCTCTTTTGCTTCTATACACCATCCCCAGTACCTACCCAACGTCAACATGTTAATTAACTCACATCCCATCAGAATACTCCCCCTCACTAAAGAGATAATGGGAGCGGGAGAGGGAGAGGGATATTCAGTTTTTACCCCATGAGGTCCAGAGCCTGCTGATTTTCTGTTCTACCTGAAAATGAATTGCACACACCTGGTGTTCCAGGTCTAAATCTGTCTCTGATTAAAGGGGAACAATGAAAAAATGCAGTGGAACTGGCTTCGAGGTCCAGAGTTGAGTTTGAAGGGTGTATAGCATTTTAGTTAAATATATATTTCATAAGGGAATATCCTGTTTTATTTCTCTTTTTCCCTCTCTCTGTCCGTTATATCCATGTCCCTAATTACAAAATGTGAAGCTTAACTAAACTGACTTATAGATAAGCACCTACAAATCTCCTTTTCTTGATCTCTTCTTCTTCTGTCGCTCTCTTTAGTTATATTTAATTCATCATCCTCTTCTTAATCAAGTCTTTAATTTCAGTACCATGGAATTAAATGTACATTTATACAGAACAACATTGACTTTCACACATAGATAAGACCATGAAAACTGTCAAGATTTTCCAACCTGGCCTCAGAGCATTTTCTATTATTCTGTACGTAAATCCGAAACAAGGCATTTAGCATGATATTTTAGATTTTTGTATGGTATATTAATGAATGAATGTCCATCGTTCATTTCAAATTTCATATGACATGTTACGAATTAGAAATAGTTTGACATGTTACACATTTGAAAAACGTACAATATGTATGATATGTTACAAATTCCAATTTTTGGATGTTAACATTAGCTAGATGGCTAACATTAGCTAGGCTTGAGGTTAGGCTTACGGGTTAGGGTTAAGGTTAGAGTTAAATTTAGGATTAAGGATAAAGGGTCAAGGTTAGGGTTAGCTAAAAGGGTTAATGTTAGTGTTAGAGTTAGGGGAAGGGTTAGCTAACATGTCAAGTAATTGCAAAGTAGCTAAAAAGTAGTAAGTAGTTGAAAAGTTGCTAAAATGCTGAAGTTGTCGGTGATTAGATTCGAACAGGCAACCTTTGAGTTGCTAGACGTTCATGTTAGGTGCTCATTCATCCATCCATCCATCCATCCACCCGTACCAACCACCTTTCATTTTTGCCTTAAGTAACCTTCAGTCTTATGTAACCACACCAATCGTAACATATCATACTAATTTGGGTGTTTTCGTATTTACATTTGTTATCTTACGTTTAGTCTATGAGACCAGGCTGAGAGTAAAAAAAAGTATTTTCTTAGTAACAGTAAGTTTAAAATACTATTTGTGTCTGTCCGTGCGCGTGTCTGGCGGGAACAGTGTCTGCTTAGATCCCGTAAGCAGTCCATGAACTAGAGGTGTTTTGAGGTAAGTGGGTTTCCTAGAGGTGTTTTGAGGTAAGTGGGTTTCTGACAGATTTTTGGATCGCTCACACTCTCACTGACAGCACAAGAGAAATTACACACACCAGGGAAGGAACAGTACAGTCCTGGCTTCTCATCCACTCTGTTCTGGTCCAGAGTGTGTGTTTGTGTGTGTGTGTGCATGCATGTGTGTTTGTGTGTCAAGTATGCAAAGGTTTGTGTGTATTCCAAGAGAGTAAGAGAGGCAGAGCGGCAGAAAGAAAAACAGGGATAGAGAGAAAGGTAGAAAGACAGAAAGAAAAATGAGAGAGATGCAGACAAAGATACAGAGCCAGCCAGTCAGTCAGACAGACCGAGAGACAGACAGAGTCATCGAGTAGATTTCCAGTGTCAGTAAGCAGCTGGCTGTGTTGGCAGAGTTGGCCCGAGGCTCCTCAATGTCACCTAGTCTCTGTGTATATAACCATTACACTCCTCTCGTCTCATCCTCCGCCCATTTCC
The DNA here is from genome assembly GCF_013265735.2 of Oncorhynchus mykiss. NCBI lineage: Eukaryota > Metazoa > Chordata > Actinopteri > Salmoniformes > Salmonidae > Oncorhynchus > Oncorhynchus mykiss. The sequence continues at coordinate 63,609,563 of NC_048580.1, forward strand.
TACATCTTGTCTTCCCATAAGAATCTCCTTGATATACACACAAAAACATGAACATGCACTTTTCTCTTTCTCTCTCTCTCTTTCTCTCTCCATCTCGCTCTCTCTCTCTCTCTCTCTCTCTCTTGTCTCTCTTGTCTCTCTTGTCTCTCTCTCTCTCGCTCTCTCTCTCTTGTCTCTCTCTCTCTCTCTGTCTCTCTCTCGTCTCTCTCTCTGTCTCTCTCTCTCTCTTGTCTCTCTCTCTCTCTCTCTCTCTCTCTCCCTCTCCCTCTCTCTCTCGTGCAGATTGTACTATTGTAGATGTTCCTTTGGCCTCTGGACCTTCCATGTACGTCAACTGTCCCTTTGGGATGCGGAGGTTTGTGATTCTTGACCGGAGATCACAGTTTGCCCTGAAAAAAATAGACAAACCTTTGCCGAGATGCCAGAATAACGATTTTCAGCTTTGACTATCCTGTTGGAAATAAAACATTGTATTCAATAGCACAGCCTGCCAATACCAGGGATTCTCTGTGCCTGCTGACTCAATGTTGACCAATCACATCAGCACAGGGGCAGGAAATGCAGGGTTATCTCCATATCCTCTACTTCCTGTTGGAGTTGATCTTTATTGTTCCAACGGGACTTTTGTTTTGTAGCAAGAAGACATTGAAATGCACATGGAGCCCTCAAAAACAAATAAACAACCAGTGACAGGTGAGCTGGCTGTTCAGAAACCAGCAGCTACAGGGAGTGACTGGTCAACAAGCTCTCATAGTCTCATGTCATAATTAGACATTCATCCGTGTTTCTCAATCGTCAAATTTCTAAGTTGTTCTAAACTTCAAATGTCTTAGTGTTTAAGGTTAAGTTTTGGCATTAACACTGAATTCAGGTCAGGCATTAACTCCAAATGGTCAAGGTAAGGGTTAAGGTTTGAGATAGGCTTAAAACTAAAATATAAAAAGCAACTTTCTATTGCTGGATTTGAAAATGGAACCTTTAGAATCAGAGACAGATACTTCCGTCCACCCGCTATCCCCGTCCACAACTGCCGAGCAAAACTGAAACCGACTTGAACAAAACAGCGCTCACAGTTGCCCCCTAGTGGCCGGTTTCCATATTATCTCCCAACGTCCTCGGACGTCGAATACTGAAATGTATCACGGTTGACCTGGTGGCCCTGCTTACAGCCCCAGGGGAGGAGGACTTCCCACCTTCACCAGTCTGGCCTCCCCTTCCCCAGCCTAGCCACAAAATAAACTCCCTGGCCTGTCTGGCCTTGTGTGGGATCAATGTGTGTGTGTGTTTGTCTGTGAGAACTTCTCTCTCTCCCTCCAATTATTTGTTACAAAATATTGACTCAACAGCAGCCCAACAGCTCATGTAATTCCTCCCATTCCCAATATTTCACAGTGTTATCATCATACTGCTACAGTGTGTAATTGCTGATGGTCTTGTCATGCTGGCCTCCCTTGAAAAAGAGTCCTTGATATCAATGGGACTCCTTGCTTAAAGAAAGGTTAAATTTTTTTTAAATACAGTGCATTCAAACCTCTCTCTCCATCCGATTTTTACACCAAAAATCATAAAAACAAGGTGTAATTTCCTAGAATCAGCCACAGAATCTTGAAGTAACTTACATACACTTAGGTTGGAGTCATTAAAAATAGTTTTTCAACCACCCCAAAAATGTATTGTTAACAAACTATAGTTTTGGCAAGTCGGGTTAGGACATCGACTTTGTGCATGACCCAAGTAATTTTTCCAACAATTGTTTACAGACAGATTATTTCACTTATAATTCATTGTATCACAATTCCAGTGGGTCAGAAGTGTACATACCCTAAGTTGACTGAGCCTTTAAACAGCTTGGAAAATTCCAGAAAATTATGTCATGGCTTTAGAAGCTTCTGATAGGCTAATTGATATCATTTGAGTCAATTGGAGGTGTCTGTGGATGTATGTCAAGGCCTACCTTAAAACTCAGTGCCTCTTTGCTTGACATCATGGGAAAATCAAAATAAATCAGCCAAGACCTCAGAAAAAAAATTGTAGACCTCCACAAGTTCATCTTTGGGAGCAATTTCCAAATGCCTGAATGTACCATGTTCAGCTGTACAAACAATAGAAAGCAAGTATAAACACCATGGGACCACGCAGCCGTCATATCCCTCAGGAAGGCGACGCGTTCTGTCTCCTAGAGATGAACGTACTCTGGTGCGAAAAGTGCAAATCAATCCCAGAACAACAGCAAAGGACCTTGTGAAGATGATGGAGGAAACAGGTACAAAAGTATCTATGTCCACAGTAAAACGAGTCCTATATCAACATAACCTGAAAGGCAGCTCAGCAAGGAAGAAGCCACTGCTCCAAAACCGGCATAAAAAAGCCAGACTACGGTTTGCAACTGCACATGGGAACAAAGATCGTATTTTTTTGAGGAATGGCATCTGGTCTGATGAAAGATAAATAGAACTGTTTGGCCATAATGACCATCGTTATGTTTGGAGTATAAAGGGGGAGGCTTGTAAGCCGAAGAACATCATCCCAATCGTGAAGCACAGGGGTGGCTGCATCATGTTGTGGGGGTGCTTTGCTGTAGGAGGGACTGGTGCATTTCACAAAATAGCATCATGAGGCAGGAAAATTATGTGGATATATTGAAGCAACATCTCAAGACAACAGTCAGGAAGTTAAATCTTGGTTGGAAATGGGTCTTCCAAATGGATAATGACCCCAAACATTTGTATTTTTATTTATTTATTTCACCTTTATTTAACCAGGTAGGCAAGTTGAGAACAAGTTCTCATTTACAACTGCGACCTGGCCAAGATAAAGCAAAGCAGTTCGACACATATAACAACACAGAGTTACACATGGAGCAAAACAAACATACAGTCAATAACACAGTAGAAAAATAACTCTATATACAATGTGAGCAAATGAGGTGAGATAAGGGAGGTAAAGGCAATAAATAGGCCATGGTGACGAAGTAAATACAATATAGCAATTTAAAATACTGGAATGGTAGATTTGACAGTAGATGAGTGTGCGAAGTAGAAATACTGGGGTGCAAAGGAGCCACATAAACAAATAAATACAGTAGGGGAAGAGGTAGATGTTTGGGCTATTTATAGATGGGCTATGTACAGGTGCAGTGATCTGTGAGCTGCTCTGACAGCTGGTGCTTAAAGCAAGTGAAGGAGATAAGTGTTTCCAGTTTCAGAGATTTTTGTAGTTCGTTCCAGTCAATGGCAGCAGAGAACTGGAAGGAGAGGCGGCCAAAGGAGGAATTGGCTTCCAAAGTTGTGGCAAAATGGCTTATTAAGGACAGCAAAGTCAAGGTATTGCAGTGGCCATCACAAAGCCCTGACCTTAATCCTATAGAACATTTGTGGGCAGAACTGAAAAATTGTGTGTGAGCATGGAGGCCTACAAACCTGACTCAGTTACACCAGCTCTGTCAGGAGGAATGGGCCAACATTTACCAAACTTATTATGGGAAGCTTGTGGAAGGCTACCTGAAACATTTGACCAAAGTTAAACAATTGGAATATTTATTGTGTGTGCAAACTTCTGACCCACTGGGAATGTGATGAAAGAAATAAAAGCTGAAATTAATCATTCTCTCTACTATTATTCTGACATTTCACATTCTTAAAATGAAGTGGTGATCCTAACTGACGTAAAACAGGGAATTTTTACTAGGATTACATGTCAGGAATTGTGAAAAACTGAGTTTAAATGTATTTGGCTAAGGTGTACGTAAACTTCCGACTTCAACTGTTTGTGCATACTGTAGGTCACTGTACGTGTTCATGCATTCAAGCACGAGTCCATGTTTGCATGTTTGAGCATATGTGTTTGCATGTGTATATGTTTCTGTGTGTGTGTGTTTGTTTATGTGTGCATGAAAGAGAGTATGTTTGTGTGTATTCAGGGAAATAGGCCATGCTAGTAGAAGTGTCAGTCCTTTGATGTCAGTTCCTGTTCACATCCTTCATGCCTGATTGGCTCGCTCCAAACGGGCCGCCAGAGAGCCTGCTCAACATTGCTCAGTCTGCGCAACACAGGGATTTGTCCTTAGTGCACTTATGTTATCATATTTTAAGCTTTCAGTCACTTTAGGTTTGGGCATCACATGGCTTTTTTCTTTGTCAATGTTGCCAATGATCAATTCCATGCACATATTAGCTAGTTTTTTCTCACTCCGTTTCTAAACTAATAGAGCATCTGGGCATTTTTCAACAAATATTTCAACAGATATTTGCACTGAAGCTGTGAATATATCACGGATGTTGGTTTTAACAACTGTATGCTCTGAGGCACACACACACACACACACACACACCACACACACAGATGCACAGAGAAAATGAAAACAAATGCGGTGAAATTACCCATAATCCTCATGAGACAGCGTAGACCTGGGCATCCTCTCGCTGTGTTGGAATACACTAAGACATATACAAACACACTCAAATACACACACACTCAAATACACACTCCAGGCATGATGTGTAATGTTTACCAACCAATTTCCCCAGTGATTGAGCCTGTTGGGGAAATAACATATAAACAACACTATCAACTAGGGACTACAGCGTTATACTATACTGTACATAAGCATTTGAGTTAACTGGTGTTTCCTAACCAACACTGAGAGAGTTGTCACGATCGTCGTATTGAGGAGACCAAAGCGCAGCGTGATGTGAATACATCTTTTTAATGAAACATGAAAAAACACAAAGTACACTAAACAAACAAAATAACAAGACGACCGTGACCGCTATCAAAACTGAGTGCTAACATGCAACATCACATAGACAATAACCCACCAACCACAATACAAAACAGGCTACCTAAATATGGTTCCCAATCAGAGACAACGACAAACACCTGCCACTGATTGAGAACCATATCAGGCCAAAACACATAGAAACAGACAAACTAGACATGCAACATAGAATGCCCACTCATATCACACCCTGACCAAACAAAACATAGAAACAAACAACACAAATAATGGTCAGAGTGTGACAAGAGTGTGTGAGTATGATAGAGAGCAAAGTCTCCTGTCTGTCTGATGTCTCAGTCTTGCTGGTTCAATCTGATGCCAACCAGATCCCAAATGTGTTTTATTGAACCTTTATTTAACAGGCAAGTCAATTAAGAACAAATTATTATTTACAATGATGGCTTGGGATAAGGCAAAAGGCCTCCTGTGAGGACTGGGCTGTAATAAAAAAGAAATAGCAGAAGAATGTAAGACAAAACGGACAACACTGACAGAACACACAGGAAAAAGCACAAATACAACAGCAAACAAACATGGGATGTATGTGTGTGTGTGTGTGTGTGTGCGTGCTTGCGTGCGTGCGTGTGTGTGCGTACCTGCGTGTGTGTGTGTGTGTGTGTGTGCGTGTGTGTGTGTGTTCATGCGTGTGTGCGCGTGTGCGCGTGTGTGCGTGCGTGTGTGTGCGCGTGCGTGCGTGCGTGTGTGTGTGTGTGTGTGTGTGTGTGTGTGTGTGTGCATGCTGGCATGTCTGTGGTGTATAGACCAATAAGCTCACGTCAGAATTAGACGTTCATCCATGTCTCTCAAACATAACACTTCAAAGTGGTTCCAAACTAAACATTTCATAGCCGAAGGATAGGCATTAACTCTGAATGGTTAAAGTAAGGGTTAGGTTAGGCATTAACTCTGAATGGTTAAAGTAAGGGTTAGGTTAGGCATTAACTCTGAATAGTTAAAGTAAGGGTTAAGGTTAGGGTTAAGGTTAGGCATTAACTCTGAATGGTTAAAGTAAGGGTTAAGGTTAGGCGTTAAGGTTAGGCGTCAACTCTGAATGGTGAAAGTAAGGGTTAAGGTTAGGCGTTAAGGTTAGGCGTTAACTCTGAATGGTTAAAGTAAGGGTTAAGGTTAGGGTTAAGGTTAGGCATTAACTCTGAATGGTTAAAGTAAGGGTTAAGGTTAGGGTTAGGTTAGGCATTAACTCTGAATGGTTAAAGTAAGGGTTAAGGTTAGGGTTAAGGTTAGGCATTAACTCTGAATGGTTAAAGTAAGGGTTAGGTTAGGCATTAACTCTGAATGGTTAAAGTAAGGGTTAAGGTTAGGCGTTAAGGTTAGGCGTTAACTCTGAATGGTTAAAGTAAGGGTTAAGGTTAGGCGTTAAGGTTAGGCGTTAACTCTGAATGGTTAAAGTACGGGTTAAGGTTAGGGTTAAGGTTAGGCGTTAACTCTGAATGGTTAAAGTAAGGGTTAAGGTTAGGCGTTAAGGTTAGGCCGTAACTCTGAATGGTTAAAGTAAGGGTTAAGGTTAGGCGTTAAGGTTAGGTGTTAACTCTGAATGGTTAAAGTAAGGGTTAAGGTTAGGCGTTAAGGTTAGGCGTTAACTCTGAATGGTTAAAGTAAGGGTTAAGGTTAGGCGTTAAGGTTAGGCGTTAACTCTGAATGGTTAAAGTAAGGGTTAAGGTTAGGCGTTAAGGTTAGGCGTTAACTCTGAATGGTTAAAGTAAGGGTTAAGGTTAGGGTTAAGGTTAGGCATGAACTCTGAATGGTTAAAGTACGGGTTAAGGTTAGGGTTAAGGTTAGGCATTAACTCTGAATGGTTAAAGTAAGGGTTAAGGTTAGGGTTAAGGTTAGGCATGAACTCTGAATGGTTAAAGTACGGGTTAAGGTTAGGGTTAAGGTTAGGCATTAACTCTGAATGGTTAAAGTACGGGTTAAGGTTAGGGTTAAGGTTAGGCGTTAAGGTTAGGCGTTAACTCTGAATGGTTAAAGTAAGGGTTAAGGTTAGGCTTTAACTCTGAATGGTTAAAGTAAGGGTTAAGGTTAGGCGTTAAGGTTAGGCGTTAACTCTGAATGGTTAAAGTAAGGGTTAAGGTTAGGCGTTAAGGTTAGGCGTTAACTCTGAATGGTTAAAGTAAGGGTTAAGGTTAGGGTTAAGGTTAGGCATTAACTCTGAATGGTTAAAGTAAGAGTTAAGGTTAGGCGTTAAGGTTAGGCGTTAACTCTGAATGGTTAAAGTAAGGGTTAGGTTAGGCATTAACTCTGAATGGTTAAAGTAAGAGTTAAGGTTAGGCGTTAAGGTTGGGCATTAACTCTGAATGGTTAAAGTAAGGGTTAGGTTAGGCATTAACTCTGAATGGTTAAAGTAAGGGTTAAGGTTAGGCGTTAAGGTTAGGCATTAACTCTGAATGGTTAAAGTAAGAGTTAAGGTTTGGGCTTAAAACAATATAAAGAAAAACTTTCTATAGATGGGTTCAAACATGCAACCTTTTGCACCACAAGCAGATGCTTCTCCACCATCCCCGTCCACCAGTGAGACGGTTCTAGCTTGTATGGCTCCCTGGCGAACCCCCACCCTTCAGCGCATGTTGAACAACACAAATAAAAAATCATAACATTTAAAACTATATAAATAATATATATATATAATATAAAAAATATATACAAAAATAAGACTCACAAACATCAAAAAGAAGTAACAAAGACAAATAGAAATACATTTGTGTTGATTTGGCACTGAGCAGCAATACATTACCCATCCCCCAACACGTCAAGAACAAACCAAATCACCTTG
>NC_048580.1:63622127-63624627 GCF_013265735.2 Oncorhynchus mykiss
CCCCTTTATCCTCCAAACATAACGATGGTCATTATGGCCCAACAGTTAAATTTTTGTTTCAGAGGACATTTCTCCAAAAAGTACACTCTTTGTCCTCATGTGCAGTTGCAAACCGTAGTCTGGCTTTTTTTGGCTGTTTTGGAGCAGCCGCTTTTTCCTTGCTGAGCGGCCTTTCAGGTTATGTTGATATAGGACTCATTTTACTGTGGAAATAGATACTTTTGTACCTGTTTCCTCTATCATCTTCACAAGGTTGTTGTTGTTCTGGGATTGATTTGCACTTTTCGTACCAAAGTACGTTCATCCCTAGGAGACGGAGTAGTCTACTCCTTCCTGAGTAGTTTGAATGCTGCGTGGTCCCATGGTGTTCATACTTGCATTCTATTGTTTGTACAGATGAACGTGGTACCTTCAGGCATTTGGAAATTGCTCCCAAGGATGAACCAGTCTTGTGGAGGTCTACCATTTTTTTCTGAGGTCTTGGCTGATTTCTTTTTATTTTCCCAGGATGTCAAGCAAAGAGGCACTGAGTTTGAAGGTAGGCCTTCAAATACATCCACAGGTACACCTCCAATTGACTCAAATGATGTCAATTAGCCTATCAGAAACTTCTAAAGCCATGACATCACTTTCTGGAATTTACCAGAGCTGTTTAAAGGCACAGTTATCTTACTGTATTTAAACTTCTGACCCACTGGAATTGTGATACAGTTAATTATAAGTTACATTTTCTGTCTGTTTACATTTGTTGGAAAAATGACTTGTGTCATGCACAAAGTACATGTCCCAACCAACTTGCCAAAACTACAGTTTGTTAATTAACAACAATTTGTGGAGTGGTTGAAAAACAAGTTTTAATGACTCCAACCTAAGTGTATGTAAACTTCTGACTTCAACTGTATTATGTTTTACGGAATCATGGCTCTCTCCATGTATATTATCGTTGTCCATATAGCCAGCAGGGTTCATTGTCCCCGTCCATACAGCCAGCGGGGATCTCCGTACATCGTTGTAACAGGAAGAAAGAACTCGGAGGTGTATGTTCATCAATAAAGGCGGAGGTGTATGTTTCATGATTAACTACTCATGGTCTGATTGTGGTAACGTACAAGAACTCAAGTCCATTTGTTCTCCCGATCTGGAATACCCCACTATCAAATGCAGACCGCATCACCTCCCGAGAAAATGATCTTTCGTCATCTTCACGGCAGTGTATATTCCCCCTCAAGCCAACACCGCAACAGTTCTCAAGGAACTACACTGGACTTCTACCAACATTGCATCAACACATTGCCTAAGCTACTTGCTCATCAAGACTTCTTGGCCATTCCTGCTTCCCTTCTGGCACAGCTACAAAGCCCTCCCCCTCCCTCTCTTTGGCAAATCAGATCACGCCTCCATTCTGACTCCCTTCTTATAGGCAGAAACATTAACAGGAAGTATAAGGGGTAAGGACTGTTCAACATTGGTCTAACCAATAGGAATGTATGCATCAAGATTGTTTGGATCAAGCGGACTGAGACGTTCCGGGTAAAACATTCGCTTAAAACTGAAATCGTGAACCACGTCAATTAACCATGGAAAGGTGACTGGGAACATGGACGAGTACAAACAGTCCAGCTATGCCCTCTGTAAGGCAATCAAACAGGCAAAATGTCAGTACAGGGACAAAGTGAAGTCACAATTCAACGTCTCAGACACAATGCGAATTTGGCAGGCACAGCAGACAATCATGGATTAAAAAGAACACCGACGCCTTGTTCCCAGACAAACTAGACACCTTCTTCGCCAACATCGAGAAAAAAATTGTGCCGCCATTACGGGCCACCGCCACTCACGAGGGCTGTGAGCTCTTGTTCTCCATTTCCGACGTGAGTAAGTAATTTAAGCGTGTCAGCCCTCGCAAGGCGGCTGGCCCAGACGGCATACATAGCCACATCCTCAGAGCATGTGCAGACCAGCTGGCTGGAGTGTTATTCAATCTCTTCCTAGCCCAATATCTTCCTAGACATATTCAATCTCTTCCTAGCCTAATCTGTTGTCCCCACTTCCTTCAAGATCTCCACCATTGTTCCTGTACCCAAGAAAGCAAAGGTAACTAAACTAAATTACTATTGCCCGGTAGCACTCTCATCTGTCATCATGAAGTGATGTGAGATGTTAGATTTTCACGCCCCTGCGGAAATAAAATTAGCATAATAAAAAAATCCTCATAACAATCCGTCAGTTTAAGCAAGAGATATTGTATCTGTTTTTTTTACATTGATTTGTCTCAATCCACAGCATCTGCCTATGTCGCACTTCCGCATCTGTGGTAAAAGGTGACAGAGGTAGAGCGGTGTTTGCCAGACCATGAGACATCCCAAAAATCGTTCTTCTCACAAAACGTCTGTAGCGTCTGAACAGTTTTCCTTTTTTCTACAAACTCATGGGCATGGTGGTGTTCCTCGTTTTGCTCTACATCCCCCACCAGCATCTCGGGACTCGTCTGAAGTTGGTA
>NC_048580.1:63637127-63654627 GCF_013265735.2 Oncorhynchus mykiss
ACCAGGTAGGCTAGTTCTCATTTACAACTGCGACCTGGACAAGATAAACAAGATAAAGCATTGCAATTCGACACATACAACAACACAGAGTTACACATGGAATAAACAAAACATACAGTCAATAATACATTAGAACAAAATAAAACAAAAAGTCTATGTACAGTGAGTGCAAATGAGGTAAGATAAGGGAAGTAAGGTAATAAATAGGCCATGGTGGCGAAGGAATTACAATATAGCAATTAAAACACTGGAATGGTAGATGTGCAGGAGATGAATGTGCAAGTGGAGATACTGGGGTGCAAAGATAGGAGCAAGATAAATAAATAAATACTGTATGGGGATGAGGTAGGTAGATAGATGGGCTGTTTACAGATGGGCGAGCAGGTGAGCTGCTCTGACAGCTTGTGCTTAAAGCTAGTGAGGGAGATATGAGTCTCCAACTTCAGAGATTTTTGCAATTCGTTCCAGTCATTGGCAGCAGAGAACTGGAAGGAAAGACGACCAAAGGAGGAATTGGTTTTGAGGATGACCAGTGAGATATACCTGCTGGAGCGTTTCCTACGAGTGGGTGCTGCTATGGTGACCAGTGAGCTGAGATAAGGCGGGGCTTTACCAGCAGAGACTTGTAGATAACCTGTAGCCAGTGGGTTTGGCGACGAGTATGAAGCGAGGGCCAACCAACGAGAGCATACAGGTTGCAATGGTGGGTAGTATATGGGGCTTTGGTGACAAAATGGATGACACTGTGATAGACCACATCATGTTTGTTGAGTAGAGTGTTGTAGGCTATTTTATAGATGACATCACCGAAGTCGAGGATCGGTAGGATGGTCAGTTTTACGAGGGTATGTTTGGCAGCATGAGGGAAGGATGCTTTGTGGCAATATAGGAAGCCAATTCTAGATTTAATTGAGGATTGGAGATGCTTAATGTGAGCCTGGAAGGAGAGTTTACAGTCTAACCAGACACCTAGTTATTTGTAGTTGTCCACGTATTCTAAGTCAGAACCATCCAGAGTAGTGATGCTGGACGGGCGAGCAGGTGCGGGCAGGGATCGGTTGAATAGCATGCATTTTCAGGGAAGTTAGGAACAAATATACACAGGCAGTTAGAAAAGCTAAGGCAAGCTTTCTCAAACAGAAATTTGCATCCTGTAGTACTATCTCAAAAAAGTTCAGGGACACTGTAAAGTCCATGGAGAATAAGAACATGTCTTCCCAGCTGCCCACTGCTCTGAGGCTAGGAAACATTGTCACCACCGAAAAATCCACTATAATTGAGAATTTCAATAAGCATTTCTCTACGGCTGGCCATGCTTTCCACATGGCTACCCCTACCCCGGTCAACTGCCCGACACCCTCCACAGCAACCCGCCAAAGCCCCCACCATTTCTCCTTTACCCAAATCCAGATAGCCGATGTTCTGAAAGAGCTGCAAAATCTGGACCCCTACAAATCAGCCGGGCTAGACAATCTGGACCCTCTCTTTCTAAAATTATCTGCCGAAATTGTTGCAACCCCTATTACTAGCCTCTTTAACCTCTCTTTCGTATCGTCTGAGATTCCCAAAGATTGGAAAGCTGGGTGACACTATAGACACAAACTGCTACAGACCTATATCTATCCTACCCTGTCTTTCTAAGGTCTTCGAAAGCCAAGTTAACAAACAGATTACTGACCATTTCGAATCCCACCATACCTTCTCCGCTATGCAATCTGGTTTCAGAGCTGGTCATGGGTGCACCTCAGCTACGCTCAAGGTTCTAAACGACATCATAACCGCCATCGATAAGAGACATTACTGTGCAGCCGTATTCATCGACCTGGCCAAGGCTTTCGACTCTGTTAATCTCAACATTCTTATTGGCAGACTCGACAGCCTTGGTTTCTCAAATGACTGCCTCGCTCGCCTGGTTTACCAACTACTTTTCTGACCCACATTAACATCTGACAGTCTGGTTTCTACGTCTGTATGTCTACACATGCAAGATACATTTACACATATGTACGTAGAACCAGACAATTTTTTCTGAATCTAAATTAGGGAGGCCTTGTCCGTTGTCAGTCTTCTCCTTTGTTTCATCTTCTTCTGACCTCTTCCTCTATTTGTCGTACTGACTCACCAGGAGACGCACGACCGTTAACGGACGTTACCACATCGAAACTCGTGCTCACCGTCCCCAGACTGTAGTTTCAGTGGAAATTAAAAAATAATTGCTGAGCACATTTGTGTGTTTCTCCAGACCGGTTCTCACAGGACAGGGAGAGGGACCAGAGGAGGAGGGGAGCATATGAACAACTAGAAAGAGTGACAAAGCAGAAATTGTTAGATGAGAGGAGAACCAAGGAGGGGTGGAGGACAGTTCATTGGAATGACTGGACTTAAAATAAAAAAGGGAAGTTGAAGTTTCAGAAATAAAGTAGATCACATTTTTGTCAGCTGGTTTTGTGAGATCAGGTTCTGACCAGTCCAGAAGGATTCTGATTGGTAGTCTCTGCACCCTACATTATATACTATGATCATTTTATTTTTTTGCTGAATAATGGAATGCTAGCTATGTGTCCTATTACAGAGGGAGAGGTGATGGAATGCTATCTGTGTGTCCTATTACAGAGGGAGAGGTGATGGAATGCTATCTGTGTGTCCTATTACAGAGGGAGAGGTGATGGAATGCTATCTGTGTGCCCTATTACAGAGGGAGAGGTGATGGAATGCTATCTGTGTGTCCTATTACAGAGGGAGAGGTGATGGAATGCTATCTGTGTGTCCTATTACAGAGGGAGAGGTGATGGAATATAATTAAACACAGCCATGGTGTCCTTTTACTGAATAGACGCACCCTGCGTGTGTGTGTGGTGTGTGTGTGTGTGTGTGTGTGTGTGTGTGTGTGTGTGTGTGTGTGTGTGTGTGTGTGTGTGTGTGTGTGTGTGTGTGTGTGTGTGTGTGTGTGTGTGCGTGCGTGCGTGCGTGCGTGTGTGTGTGTGTTTGTGTGTGATTACATGCATGTGTGTGTGTGTGTTCAAAAGAAGAGGTGTGTGTCAAGGAATATATAAGGTTTAATTGTAAGCTTCAATTGTAAGCACCGAACACCATCATTCAACCAGCATAGAACACCAAACTGGAAATATATCCTCTTATGACTGAATGGTTTGCCCTTGACCTCAGATTTGGACCAGTGTTAAACTAGTGAGAACCAGTGTGTATGTGTGACAGTCATTTTGGCACTAATTTCAGTTTCAATCTGTCCACTTACGCTGATCCTCACGTGAGAACCCCCCCCCCCCCAACCCCACCCCAAGGCTGTGTTCCCTCCAGTACTACATAGAGGAAGAGGATGCTGAGAGACCCCTCCACCCCAAGGCTATGTTCCCTTTATTACTACATAGAGGAAGAGGAAGCCTCACTTTCACTTCCTGTGTGTGGCAGGAGTCTGGAGAGATAAATAGAGACAGAGATAGACAGAAGGAGAGAGAGAGAGGGAGAGAGAGAGAGAGAGAGAGAGAGAGAGAAGGAGAGAGAGACAGAGAGACAGAGACAGAGAGAGAGAGACAGAGAGAGAGAGACAGAGAGAGAGAGACAGAGAGAGAGACAGACAGACAGACAGACAGACAGACAGACAGACAGACAGACAGACAGACAGACAGACAAATAATCTGGAGAGATAAAGAAAAATAGAGGGGTTTTCTCATACTTTCTCCTCCACTCAAGTGGTTGAGTGGTCGACGAGTGTGTCAATTTGTTAGTAGGCTAACAGAAGAGTGTCCTCCTCTCCTCTATAGTTTTTCTTTGGTGAGGAAACACAAGTGTAGCTTAAGTGTTGTCAGAGGAGAAAAACATGCACATGTTTATTAAAAGCAATTTGCTACTTATTGTGTTATCTATAAAATGTCTTGCACATTTGTTTTGATCACTTTCCATGTTTATTTTGGGATCCAACCCTCTAAAGGTCATTTATTTTGGGATCCACCCCTCTTAAAGGTCATTTATTTTGGGATCCACCCCTCTAAAGGTAATTTATTTTGGGATCCACCCCTCTAAAAGGTCATTTATTTTGGGATCCACCCCTCTAAAGATAATTTATTTCGGGATCCACCCCTCTAAAGATAATTTATTTTGGGATCCACCCCTCTAAAAGTCATTTATTTTGGGATCCACACCTCTAAAGGTCATTTATTTTGGGATCCACACCTCTAAAGTTAATTTATTTTAGGATCCCCCCTCTAAAGTACATTTATTTTGGGATCACCCCTCTAAAGATCATTTATTTTGGGATCCACCCTTCTAAAGAAAATGTATTTTGGGATCCCCCCTCTAAGGTAATTTATTTCAGGATCCACCTCTCTAAGGAAATTTATTTTGGGATCACCCCTCTAAAGATAATTTATTTTGGGATCACCCCTGTAAAGATAATTTGCTCACAGTCACTCTCCTCGCCATCTCACCTCGATTCACTTTGACCTTTTTCAAAAGAAGGTGAGAGAGGATGGAGGAGAGAGGGCGCAGGATGTGAGAGAGGACGCAGGAGGTGAGCAAATCTAATTGATAAAAGGCCAGAGATAGAAAGAAAGAGTCTGCAGAGACAGAGATAGACAGAAAGAGTCTGGAGAGACAGAGATAGACAGAAAGGGTCTGGAGAGACAGAGATAGACAGAAAGAGTCTGGAGAGACAGAGATAGACAGAACGAGTCTGGAGAGACAGAGATAGACAGAAAGAGTCTGGAGAGACAGAGATAGACAGAAAGAGTCTGGAGAGACAGAGATAGACAGAAAGAGTCTGGAGAGACAGAGATAGACAGAAAGAGTCTGGAGAGACAGAGATAGACAGAAAGAGTCTGGAGAGACAGAGATAGACAGAAAGAGTCTGGAGAGACAGAGATAGACAGAACGAGTCTGGAGAGACAGAGATAGACAGAAAGAGTCTGGAGAGACAGAGATAGACAGAAAGAGTCTGGAGAGACAGAGATAGACAGAAAGAGTCTGGAGAGACAGAGATAGACAGAACGAGTCTGGAGAGACAGAGATATACAGAAAGAGTCTGGAGAGACAGAGATAGACAGAAAGAGTCTGGAGAGACAGAGATAGACAGAAAGAGTCTGGAGAGACAGAGATAGACAGAACGAGTCTGGAGAGACAGAGATAGACAGAAAGAGTCTGGAGAGACAGAGATAGACAGAAAGAGTCTGGAGAGACAGAGATAGACAGAAAGAGTCTGGAGAGACAGAGATAGTCAGAAAGAGTCTGGAGAGACAGAGATAGACAGAAAGAGTCTGGAGAGACAGAGATAGACAGAAAGAGTCTGGAGAGACAGAGATAGACAGAAAGAGTCTGGAGAGACAGAGATAGACAGAAAGAGTCTGGAGAAACAGAGATAGTCAGAAAGAGTCTGGAGAGACAGAGATAGACAGAAAGAGTCTGGAGAGACAGATATAGACAGAAAGAGTCTGGAGAGACAGAGATAGACAGAATGAGTCTGGAGAGACAGAGACAGAGATATACAGAAAGAGTCTGGAGAGACAGAGGCAGAGATCGACAGAAAGAGTCTGGAGAGACAGAGATATACAGAAAGAGTCTGGAGAGACAGAGGCAGAGATCGACAGAAAGAGTCTGGAGAGACAGAGATAGACAGAAAGGGTCTGGAGAGACAGAGGCAGAGATCGACAGAAAGAGTCTGCAGAGACAGAGATAGACAGAAAGAGTCTGGAGAGACAGAGGCAGAGATTGACAGAAAGAGTCTGGAGAGACAGACAAATGGTTTGATGAAGAATGCAAAAATTGAAGAAAGAAATTGAGAAACCTGTCCATCCAAAAACTTAGAGACATGGAAAACCTGAGTCTACACCTTCACTATGGTGAATCACTAAAACAATACAGAAATACACTACGGAAAAAGAAGGAACAGCATGTCAGAAATCAGCTCAATGTAATTGAAGAATCCATAGACTCTAACCACTATTGGGAAAATTGGAAAACACTAAACAAACAACAACACGAAGGATTATCTACCCAAAATGGAGATGTATGGGTAAACCACTTCTCCAATCTTTTTGGCTCTATAACAAAGAATAAAGAGCAAAAACATATACATGATCAAATACAGATCTTAGAATCAACTATTAAAGACTACCAGAACCCACTGGATTCTCCAATTACATTGAATGAGTTACAGGACAAAATAAAAACCCTCCAACCCAAAAAGGCCTGTGGTGTTGATGGTATCCTCAATGAAATGATCAAATATACAGACAACACATTCCAATTGGCTATACTAAAACTCTTTAACATCATCCTTAGCTCTGGCATCTTCCCCAATATTTGGAATCAAGGACTGATCACCCCAATCCACAAAAGTGGAGACAAATTTGACCCCAATAACTACCGTGGAATATGCGTCAACAGTAACCTTGGGAAAATCCTCTGCATTATCATTAACAGCAGACTCGTACATTTCCTCAATGAAAACAATGTACTGAGCAAATGTCAAATTGGCTTTTTACCAAATTACCGTACAACAGACCATGTATTCACCCTGCACACCCTAATTGACAACCAAACAAACAAAAATAAAGGCAAAGTCTTCTCATGCTTTGTTGATATAAAAAAAGCCTTCAATTCAATTTGGCATGAGGGTCTGCTATACAAACTGATGGAAAGTGGTGTTGGGGGTAAAATATACGACATTATAAAATCCATGTACACAAACAACAAGTGTGCGGTTAAAATTAGCAAAAAACACACACATTTCTTCACACAGGGTCGTGGGGTGAGACAGGGATGCAGCTTAAGCCCCACCCTCTTCAACATATATATTAACGAATTGGCGCGGGCACTAGAAATGTCTGCAGCACCCAGCCTCACCCTACTAGAATCCGAAGTCAAATGTCTGCTGTTTGCTGATGATCTGGTGCTTCTGTCACCAACCAAGGAGGGCCTACAGCAGCCCCTAGATCTTATGCACAGATTCTGTCAGACCTGGGCCCTGACAGTAAATCTCAGTAAGACCAAAATAATGGTGTTCCAAAAAAGGTCCAGTCACCAGGACCACAAATACTAATTCCATCTAGACACTGTTGCCCTAGAGCACACAAAAAACTATACATACCTTGGCCTAAACATCAGCGCCACAGGTAACTTCCACAAAGCTGTGAACGATCTGAGAGACAAGGCAAGAAGGGCATAAATTTCCACATATCAATTAGGATTTGGCTAAAAATACTTGAATCAGTCATAGAGCCCATTGCCCTTTCTGGTTGTGAGGTCTGGGGTCCGCTCACCAACCAAGACTTCACAAAATGGGACAAATACCAAATTGAGACTCTGCACGCAGAATTCTGCAAAAATATCCCCCATGTACAACGTAGAACACCAAATAATGCACGCAGAGCAGAATTAGGCTGATACCCACTAATGATAAAAATCCAGAAAAGAGCCGTTAAATTCTATAACCACCTAAAAGGAAGCGATTCCCAAACCTTCCATAACAAAGCCATCACCTACAGAGAGATGAACCTGGAGAAGAGTCCCCTAAGCAAGCTGGTCCTGGGGCTCTGTTCACAAACACAAACACACCCCACAGAGCCCCAGGACAGCAGCACAACTAGACTCAACCAAATCATGAGAAAATTTCAAGATAATTACTTGACACATTGGAAAGAATTAACAAAAAAACAGAGCAAACTAGAATGCTATTTCGCCCTACACAGAGAGTACACAGCGGCAGAATACCTGACCAGTGTGACTGACCCAAAATTATGGAAAGCTTTGACTATGTACAGATTCAGTGAGCATAGCCTTGCTATTGAGAAAGGCCGCCGTAGGCAGACATGGCTCTCAAGAGAAGACAGGCTATGTGCTCACTGCCCACAAAATGAGGTGGAAACTGAGCTGCACTTCCTAACCTCCTGCCCAATGTATGACCATATAGAGAGACATATTTCCCTCAGATTACACAGATCCATAAAGAATTCGAAAACAAATCCAATTTTGATAAACTCCCATATCTACTGGGTGAAATTCGACAGTGTGCCATCACAGCAGCAAGATTTGTGACCTGTTGCCACGAGAAAAGGGCAACCAGTGAAGAACAAACACCATTGTAAATACAACCCATTTTTATGCTTATTTATTTTATCTTGTGTCCTTTAACCATTTGTACATTCTTTAAAACACTGTATAAATATATAATATGATATTTGTAATGTCTTTATTGTTTTGAAACTTCTGTATGTGTAATGTTTACTGTTAATTTTTATAGTTTATTTCACTTTATATATTCACTTTATATATGATCTACCTCACTTGCTTTGGCAATGTTAACACATGTTTCCCATGCCAATAAAGCCCTTGAATTAAATTGAATTGAATTGAATTGATAGACAGAAAGAGTCTGCAGAGACAGAGATAGACAGAAAGAGTCTGGAGAGACAGAGACAGAGATAGACAGAAAGAGTCAGGAGAGACAGAGATAGACCGAAAGAGTCTGCAGAGACAGAGATAGACAGAAAGAGTCTGCAGACAGAGATCGACAGAAAGAGTCTGGAGAGACAGAGATAGGCAGAAAGAGTCTGGAGAGACAGAGACAGAGATAGACAGAAAGAGTCTGGAGAGACAGAGATAGACAGAAAGAGTCTGGAGAGACAGAGATAGACAGTTTGAGTTTGCAGACAGAGACAGAGATAGACAGAAATAGTCTGCAGAGACAGAGATAGACAGAAAGAGTCTGGAGAGACAGAGATAAACAGAAAGGGTCTGGAGAGAGAGATAGACAGAAAGAGTTTAGAGAAACAGAGACAGAGGCAGAGATAGACAGAAAGTCTGCAGACAGAGACAGAGATAGACAGAAAGAGTCTAGAGAAACAGAGGCAGAGATAGACAGAAAGAGTCTGCAGAGACAGAGATAGACAGAAAGGGTCTGGAGAGACAGAGATAGACAGAAAGAGTTTAGAGAAACAGAGGCAGAGGCAGAGATAGACAGAAAGTCTGCAGACAGAGACAGAGATAGACAGAAAGAGTCTAGAGAAACAGAGGGAGAGATAGACAGAAAGAGTCTGGAGAGACAGAGACAGAGATCGACAGAAAGAGAGCGAGATTAGCAGTGATTTACAGTTGATCCTCATCCCTCTCACAGTGACAGCTATTGGTGTCGTAATGTTAACAGTCCGGCATGAGGGTGACTTGGGACGGAAGTGCAACTCCAGACAGAACTGGCCAAACCCATTCTGGGATGTGAGTGTGTGAAAGAACTTTCAACAGAAGTAAAACAATGGACGAGGGTCGAAATCAGAACAAATATGACATCACAGTGCTATTTTCCTACTGTCTCCATAACTGATGTAGATAGTGAACTGGTCAGTGTGTAGTAGCATGTCTACCAGCTGGCTGAGATCACAGTCAGCACTTCCCAACTGTTCTGTGCTGTGACTTTCTCTATCAATGTTATAGAGAAATAAATAAATCATAATTTGTGGCAATTTTTAGCCACGGTCCACAGTGTGTCTGTGTGTGTGTGCGTGCATGCGTGTGTGTGGATGTGTGTGATTGTGTGACCAGGTTGAGGAACAGAAGGTCTCTGCAGGGCTTGCCTGTGTGGGTGGACTCTGGGATTCACTGTGAAAACAACCAAAAGCCAAGGACACCTCCCAAGCAGCGGTTCAGAGTGTGTGTCTGTATGTGTGTATGTGTGTATGTGTCTTTATGTATGTTAGTCTGGGGGTCTTACATGTGTGTCCGTGTGCCTATCTGCCTGCGTCTCATCTATGTGTTTTGTATATGAATACCTTTTCTGATCAAGTCGTCCATCGTGGTTTTTCTGTGTGGGCACACAACACTTCACCAATCACATTGTCTGTGAGTAATTCCCCCTCCAAAAGTCCTTCACGTTAACAGCCGACCACTGGCCTGTTATCCACTGCACTCTGAGCTTCTGCCAGATAAGTGCAAGAGACAAAGACAGTATTGTACGGCAGCACGTACACATTATAACTCAACCTTATATCAGTCTACCGAATGGCTTTTATACTGCATTGGCCCCAATTATACATGGAGATTGACATTGATGTTGGATTTAATTATGTAAACATCAAGGATTCGGATCTCTTTCTGAGCTGATAAACTGATATTCAGTGCCATTTGGTCCAATGAAGATGGTATTAGTTCCTGGACTGATATGACATCTGATAATATCATGTATATTATATCATTATCATTTCATCTGATATGTCATCTGATACGACGTTTGATATCTGGTATCATGTATTTCATATCATTATCATATCATCTGATACAACGTTTGATATCTGGTATCATGTATTTCATATCATTATCATATCATCTGATACAACGTTTTATATCTGGTATCATGTATTTCATATCATTATCATATCTGATATGACGTTTGATATCTGATATCCTGTATTTCATATCATTATCATATCATCTGATATGACTAAAACTACTGATGAGGTCGCATACACTACGGATACGGCCAACTGCACAATAGGGTTCATGGCGCATCCTTTTTTGTGTGTGTGCGTGTTTGTGTGTGTGCTTGTGTGTGTGCTTGTGTGTGTGTGCATGTGTGTGTGTGTGAGCGGAGATGGTTCCAGTAATCAGTAGCTAATGTTTATTTGGACAGTCCTGATGTCCACCAGATGGTCATTCCCATGACGAACACACAAGCACGCACGCACACGCACACGCACACGCACACACACACACACACACACACACACACACACACACACACACACACACACACACACACACACACACACACACTTCCACTTGACCCATTCCCTTCCCCATATCCACGCTTACAATTGGTCCATCCTATAGTATCATTGGTGGTCATCTATTGTTAGTACTGGAACCAGACGTCTTCCAGCTGATGCTGGCCAACACAATGATATATTCCAACCACCAGCATGGCATTATTAACACACTAGCTCTTCTCATGGTCAATTAAGTGCACAGAATAGGAGGGAAAACCTGAAAAGCCATGAAAATGCTGCCAGGTTTCGCAATAACAAGTCAGTAGTATAAATATGAGAATAAACTCTAGCCTAAAGTGTATTGAAGAAGACCAGAGGGGATGTGAAGGGATCCTGTTGATGGAATCTGTTAAGAGAGTAAAAATAGATCCATTTGGATATCCACTCTTAGTCCAGGTCCAGATCTCAGTACCACCTACACCCCTCTGTTTCTCCTCACACCCACTTATGCTTCCCAGCTCTTCCTCCTTCCTCCATCCAGTCTGGTCCGGTCCCTTCTCTACCCCCCTCTTTTCCCTCCCCTGCTACCCTCACAAATGTAAAAATAGATATATTTGGGCATCTAGACTGTCTCAATGTCTAACTCACCCAATGGCACCACCCATGCCCCATGCCCTTCTGCCCTGTTCTCACACCAACTCATCATCCTCCCCCCTCTCTCCCTGTAAACCCACTTCTCTTTTCTCTTTTCTCTCTGCTCTCTCTCTCTCTCTACTCAATTTTCCTCACCTCTCATTTCTCCCTGTCTACCCCTCCCACTCATCCTCCCCTTCCTCCCCCTTCTTTCCTCCCACAGCACCTGCTCTCACACCTACTCTGCCAGCTCCATGATATCATTCTATTGGAACCGGACGGTCCTCCTCAGGGCTAATATAGCCAGATTACCAGCTTTACCACACACACACACACACACACACACACACACACACACACACACCACACACACACACACACACACACACACACACACACACACACACACACACCACTCCCTCATCCAGCATGTGCTGATCTCACGACACAGTGCCCTCCCTGACCCATTACGTCACTGGAATTCTGTCGGAATGTTTCTGAAACATCCTGGACAGCTGGGTTCTGGATGGAGCTATCGCCTGGTATCACCGCCTGGTCCAGCTGGCACGTCCCTGACTAAGTCCAATGACCTCTCTTAACCTGCTCATAAGCTCTTCATGTTCATAGCATCTCCGGTACATGACCTCCTGTTCCTAGCATTATCTTTTTAAATGTATCAAACTGTTCGAGGGGGTTGGGGGTAGCAGATTTGGGGGCACTAATGAGAATAGGAAGAGGTTTGTTTATGTTGCAACATGCTGCAACACAGACTAAACACATGGAAACACACTTGAGACAGTCACCACACCACAACCTCTTCTCCCTGTCTCCTAACTATGCCTATAGTCTGCCCTGCAGGTACTTCACTACACAGGGTGCTGTCTGTCTGGCTCTATTAAACATACTCTCCATACCCGCTGTATGCCTGTATGTCCTGTCTACCTCTTTTCTGCTTCCTGTGCTCTCAGGAGACTGGGGTCCTCCAGTGGAGGGCTGAGCTGCTAACAACAAAGACCCTCTCCACTTCAACTCCACTGCAGCCACTTGTAGAGATTACAAATACTCTCTCTGTCAAATATTTCTATGGAGAACATAGGACTGGACAATGAAGTCTAAGAGTGTCCACTCTATGGACTAATCCACAGAACTCTGCTCTGCCTCTCTCATGCTAGGCCTTTTCTAATGTTCTCTTATTTTTCCCATTCATATTGACTTTTCCTTCTGCTCTTGGAGGTATCTTCTCTGCTGAAAGATTGTTGGGGGTATTCTTCCTCCCTCCATCCCTCCCTCCGTCTCTCTTACGTCAGTTACAGTAACTGCTCTGACATCTCACACATCTGTGTGTCTCTCCTTCCGTTCTGCCAATATTTACCCGCCCCATCGTAGCAGAACTGGGCCTCAACCCTCAACAGTCACACACAGTCAGAGCCACACGTACTCACTGAATAGTCTTCCATCAAGAATAATATTAAACTCTTTAGCTTTTTTTAATACTTAGAAGCCCATGGAGTACTCTCAGTCCTTTGGGGTACATGACGATACAAAACAGAAGCAGTACAGCCACACAGTGAAATCCCAAGAGTTCATTTAACTCCTATGGAGCCAAATTCAACACTAGAAAACAGTTTCCAACCAGCAATTGAGTTGTGAGTGCTATATAGCTCATCACTCCCCCTAACTGGGAGGGGCCAGAGACAGCTACTCGATGCTGACACATATTGCTAGATGATTTACATGCTGAAGCTGACCTCTGACTGTTTCATCCTAACATTGTTGGTGCCGAGTGGATAACAATATCCCAATACTCTCTACACTCTGCAGTTTTAGCCTCAGCCAGCACCATCTTCAGATTAGCCTTTACGTTGGTAGCCCTGCGCCCTGGTAAACAGTGTATGATCGCCGGATGATTCTTTTTAAATCTAATAGTGAGGGTAATGGAGTCACCAATGACTAGGGTTTTCAAATTGTTAGAGCTAATGGTGGGAGGCTTCAGTGGCTCAGACCCCGTGACGGGTGGAGAAGAGACCTGAGAAGGGTGGAGGAGAACCAGTTGAAAGTTTCTGTCGGCTGAATGAGCGACACCGGTTCAGCATGCCGACAGCATTTCTTCCCAGAAGCCTTGAGAAAATTGTCCGGCTGCAGGGACTGTGTGGGGGGGATTTCTACTACTATCTGTACTTACTGGTGGCACAGATGCTGTTTCATCCTTTCCTACACTTAAATTGCCTTTGCCTAACGATTCCATCTGAAGCTGTGCTTGTATCACGGCTATCCTCAGCATAAGGCGATAGTTCTCCTGTAAATTATGAGTACAGCAACCGCAATTACATGGCATAGTGTTAATGTTACTACTTAGCTTTTTGGGCTGGTAGAGGTCCTGTAGAACCATGTCCAGATAAGGCGTCCGGGGTGAAAGAAACTAAGAAACTAAAAGCTAAGACGGTGGTAAATGTATTTGAAGTAAAAAACAAAAGGTTTGGCAGATAGCCAAGTAGCAACAAACAGCACAACAGCATAAGGAAGTGGATGGCGACACATGTTTTACTTTTGAACTCGGACAAAACAGAGATGCTAGTTCTAGGTTCCCAAGAAACAAAGATATCTGTTGTTGGATCTGACAATTAATCTTGATGGTTGTCAGTCATCTTAAATAAAACTGTGAAGGACCTCTGCGTTACACTGGACCCTGATTTCTCTTTTGACCATGACAGCTTTTTTACATATTCATTACATTGCAAAAATCTGAAACCTTTTGTAAAAACAAATTGCAGAAAAGCTAGTCTATTCTTTTGTCACTTCTAGATTAGACTACTGCAATGCTCTACTCTCTGGCTACCCGGATGAAGCACTAAATAAACTTCAGTTTGTGCTAAACACAGCTGCTAGAATCCTGGCTAGAACCAAACAATTTGATCACATTTCTCCAGTGCTAGCCTCTCTACAGTACATTGGCTTCCTGTTAAGGCTAGGGCCGATTTCAAGGTTTTACTGCTAACCTACAAAGCGTTACAGTGAACGGCAAGGCACTGGAACGACGAACTGCCCTTGCTGGCTCTGCCTGGCCGGCTCCACTCTCTCCACTGGGATTCTTAGTCTCTGACCCTATTACGGGGGCTGAGTCACTGGCTTGCTAGTGCTCTTCCATGCTGTTCCTAGGAGGGGTGCATCACTTGAGTGGGTTGAGTGCTCTATAGCTGAGGGCTATACTCAGCCTTGTCTCAGCGTATTAAGTTGGTGGTCTGTTGATATCCCTCTAGTGGTGTGGGGGTTGTGCTCGTCGGACGGGGTCACAGTGTCCCCCGACCCACCTTTGTCTCAGTCTCCAGTATCTGTGCTGCAATAGTCTATGTGTCGGGGGGCTGGTGTAATTCTCCTGTCTTATCTGGTGTCCTGTGTGAATTTAAATATGCTCCCTCTAATTCTCTCTCTCTCCCACTCTCCCTTCCCTCCTGGAGGACCTGAACCCTAGACTCATGCCTCAGGACTACCTGGGCTGATGATTCCTGGTGGTCCCCATTCCACCGGTTCGTGCTGATGCTCCAGTTTCAACTGTTCTGCCTGCAGCTAGGGAACCCTGACCTGTTCACTGGATGTGCTACCTTGTCCCGGACCTGCTGTTTTCGACTCTCTCTCCCTACCGCACCTGCTGTCTCAACCTCTGAATGCTTGGCTATGAAAAACCAACTGACATTTACTGTCACGCTTGCTCCTGCTCTTCCCCCCTGGTGCTCGAGGGTGGCAGGCTCCACAGCATTGTGCACTCCTGCCATCATCATTACGCACGCCTTCCTTTCCACCGTCATGGGCATCAGCGATTATTGGACTCCCTATATCTGTCTGGTTCCCCGCTCTTTTCCCTGTTCATATGTCCTTGTTTACCCATGTGCTGACGCTGTTCCTGTCTTGCTCCCTGTGTGTTCCGGATTAAATGTTTGACTCCCTGTACCTGCTTCTCATCTCCGACTTTGGTCGATGAAGCATCGGGGAGTGCTGACGTTCCGGTTGGTGGTGAAAACGACACTAATGGAACCGGGGGTGCCTAAGCCAGCTCGTCGGGCTGTCACTCCCTAGCTGGCTTGAGAGGTTTCTTGCCCCGGTTGGCCTCGACCGGATCATCGGGCTCCCACATCTCAGCTGGATTGCCAGGCCTTCCTGCCTCAGCCATATCGTCAGGCTCCTATGCCTCAGCCGGCTCGCCAGGCTCTCATGCCTCTGCAGGTTCGTCGGGGTTTCACGCCCAGCTGGCTTGTCCAGCGCTTGTGCCTCGGCCAGCCAGTCAGACTCGCCCAGGTGGGACGCCGGGTGACGCCCCTAGAGGGGGGGGGGGGGTACAGTCACGCCTGCTCCCGCTCTTCCCCCTGGCACTCGAGGGTGCCAGGCTCCCCAGCATTGCGCACTCCTGCCATCATCATTACGCACACCTGCCTTTCCCCCGTCACACGAATCAGCGTGGACTCACCTGGACTCAACCACCTCTGTCAATATCTTCCCTATTTCTGTCTGGTTCCCTGCTTCTGCATTAATGTTCATATGTCCTTGTTTACCCGTGTGCTGACGCTGTTCCTGTCTTGTTCCCTGTGTGTTCAAGATTAAATGTTTGACTCCCTGTACCTGCATCTCCGACATCGGTCCTTACATTTACTCTTGAGGTACTGACCTGTTGCACCCTCTACAACCAATGTGATTATTATTTGCCCCTGCTGGACATCTATGAATGTTTGAACATCTTGAAGAACAATCGGTCTTCAATTGGCCATGCACTCTTAAATTCTCCACCTGGCACAGCCAGTAGAGAACTGGCCACCTCTCAGAGTCTGGTTCCTCTCTACCCAATACAGCCAGAAGAGGACTGGCCACCTCTCAGAGTGTGGTTCCTCTCCACCCAGCACAGCCAGAAGAAGACTGGCCAACCCTCAGTCTGGTTCCTCTCTACCCAGCACAG
This sequence comes from Oncorhynchus mykiss, assembly GCF_013265735.2. Lineage (NCBI taxonomy): Eukaryota > Metazoa > Chordata > Actinopteri > Salmoniformes > Salmonidae > Oncorhynchus > Oncorhynchus mykiss. The sequence continues at coordinate 63,653,409 of NC_048580.1, forward strand.
CCAGAAGAGAACTGGCCACCTCTCAGAGTCTGGTTCCTCTCTACCCAATACAGCCAAAAAAGGACTGGCCACCCCTCAGAGCCTGGTCCTCTCCAGGTTTCTTCCTAGGTTCCTGCCTTTCTAGGGAGTTTTTCCTAGCCACCGTGCTTCTACATCTGCATTGCTTGCTTGCTGGGGTTTTAGGCTGGGTTTCTGTAAGGGCTTCATAAATACGTTTGATTGATTGATTGATTGATTGATCTTGTCCTCTCCTTTGTTTTAATGTCTCATCTCATCTCCTTTGTCCTAATTTCTCATCTCTTGTCCTTTACCCTAATGTCTCCTTTCCGATCCTTTATTTTAATGTCTCATCTCTTTTGTCCTAATGTCTCATATCCTGTCCTTTGTCCTAATGTCTCATCTCCTCTCCTTTGTCCTAATGTCTCATCTCCTGTCCTTTGTCCTAATGTCTCACCTCCTGTCCTTTGTCCTAACGTCTCATCTGCTCTCCTTTGTCCTAACGTCTCATCTCCTCTCCTTTGTCCTAATGTCTCATCTCCTGTCATTTGTCCTAATGTCTCACCTCCCGTCCTTTGTCCTAACGTCTCATCTGCTCTCATTTGTCCTAATGTCTCATCTCCTCTCCTTTGTCCTAATGTCTCATCTCCTGTCCTTTGTCTTAATGTCTCACCTCCTCTCCTTTGTTCTCTCCCTCTTCTTCTGTTTAACTAATGTCTCATCTCCCTATTGCTACTCCTCTTTAAGTCATCCCCATCGTCAGATGACTCAAGTCTTGGGGTTTTGGAGCCATCGAGGCGTCAGTTGCTGGAGCCTGTTAGTAAAACAAGGCTAGGTCTCCTCCCTTGACCTATTCATTAGGAACCATTATTACACTGGGCTCCAAAAACAACACAATGTTTCCCTGCTAACCTACTGTGTTTGTTTAGAAAGCTCCCTGCTTTAACACACACACACACACACACACACACACACACACACACACACACACACACACACACACACACACACACACACAGGTCACTGCCCTGGGGATAGCTATTTCTTGATAGTCAGTCCATTGACAAAATCCCCCCATGCTGGGTTAATGTCTATATTGACCATAAAAGAGATCATATCAAATCCCCCTCTCTCCTCTCCTGCCTACAGTTTGATTCTGATAGTGATAGTGATAGTGATATAGGCAGTGTTATCTGCAGTTACATGGCCTGATGTGTTTGTT
>NC_048580.1:63657127-63664627 GCF_013265735.2 Oncorhynchus mykiss
ATATCGACGGAATTAATCGAACAAAAGGACCATTTGTGATGTTTATGGGACATATTGGAGTGCCAACAAAAGAAGCTCGTCAAAGGTAAGGCATTAATTATATTTTTATTTCTACGTTTTGTGTCGTGCCTGCAGGGTTGAAATATGCTTCTCTCTCTTTGTTTACTGGGGTGCTATCCTCAGATAATAGCATTGTTTGCTTGCGCCATAAAGCATTTTTGAAATGTGACACATTGGCTGGATTCACAACAAGTGGAGCTTTAATTTGGTATATTGAATGTGTGATTTCATTCAAGTTACATTTTTATAGTAATTTTTTTGAATTTGGCACCCTGCATTTTCACTGGATGTTGGCCAGGTGGGACGCTACCATGCCACATATCCCAGAGAGGTTTTAATATACTATCCCAAACCTTAACCCTTACCTTAACCATTCAGAATGAGTCCCTAAACATAATGTTTTAAACCTATCCTTAACCTTAACCCTTACCTTAACCATTCAGAATGAGTCCCTAAACTAAAACCTTAATTTCGAAATGGGATATTTGGAGAATTGGAACAATGCAGAGCAGCAGGAAAAACACTATTTTTTGACGCTTGGAGCAACTTTGAGCATGTTGAGCATATATTCTGCAGCTACTGCACATGCAACAAGGGTTAAATAATCAACTAGAGAATAGAGATATGTCTGTTTACCTTCTCTCTGTGTGATGTTAACTTGCCCTGATGTCTTGCTCTCATTCTGGTACTCTCTCACTCCTCTTTAACTTGTTTTCTTTTGGACACTGGTCAAATATGTTCAAACAATATTTCCTTCAAATTCTACAATCTCAACTTTATCTCTTACCCTATCACTTCTTCATATCACTATCACTTCTCTCATTTTCCAACTGACTTCCTTCCTTCCATTCCTTCTCTCTCTCACTCCCTCCCTGGTCCATAAAGGGTTAAGCTGCAGTGTATTCCACCCCATGGTTCTCTAATGATGACTGCCCTTCATTAGTGTACAGTAGAGCAGCACACAGAGGTTAGCTAAGGCCTCCCTCCCTTCACATTCTCTCTCTATCTCTCTTTCTCTAACTTAAATACACTTCCCGTTCTCTTTCTTTATCTCTCTCTCCTCTCCTCCCTACCCCCGGTCACTCTCTCTAACAGCCCTGTGGCACTGATTCATTTTCCAACAGCATGCGGCCAGCCTGCCTGCCAGACCAGAGCAGAGGAATCCAGAGCCGCTGAGTCTCTGCAACACTCTTTCAACCAACGTTTATTTTTACACAGAACAAAAGAAAGTTAACTTCTGTTCACACACAAAGTGACTAACATGTTACTTGATCATATACCAATCAGCAAACTGGCTTGGTCTTACAACTAACCCCTCCCACTGGTTGTCTTCAGGCGCTGTGACTTTGAAGACCATATGGCAGGCATTCAGACCGACACGTAGACGACCTGGTTTACAGGTAGAACCCCGGGGATACAGGCAGTGGTGAGGACAGCCTCTTTGGGGTCCATATCCTGTGTTAATAATGTTAGACTTAGCCTCAGGGGAATGGCAGCTTCAACAGGGAGAAAGCCAACCTCTGGTAAACATGTGCTGCAACTCAATAAAAATTGTGTTGGACCAAAAATGAGGTCATTTGAAGAGAACATGAAAGTGAGATCTTCTTGAGATCATGGTTGGCCTCTGAGACCTCTTGGCTCCCAGGTCATCCCCTGAGAGGATGCTTTAAACTCAACTAACACTATAGTTGTCATCATACCGATGATACAGAGGTCGTGTGTCACAGACAGTAGGGCTAAGTGGTTGGCCAGGCAGCAAGGTAGATGTGGTTACATTAAAATAGCAATGGATGTGTCATTACACTGTGGAAATATTGGTCATGTTAGGATTGTGCGTTAACATAATCACTTCACCAGAGCTGAGCTACATACAGTCACTTTTAGAGGGAAGAAATGCTACATTAGTTGTACAATTGAACAGAGAGACTTGTTGTCTTTCATCCTTCCTGAAATCATGAGCACAAATATACAAATGTGAACTTACAAGAACCCAAAGGAAGGACGGAGTATATAGTGCTTAAACACACGGACATGTACTCACACACAGAAACACACACACCAGCCAGGTCATTCAATATTCTATCCATGTCCATGTAGGACGTCGGGAAATGCCTTCAAATCCGACAAATAGGGGCAACTGTGAGTGTGATTACAAGTAAGCGGGCTTGTGTTTTGCTAGGGCATCGCAGACAGGGGTGGTGGATTATCCCATGTCTCTGGATCAGACGGTGTTTGATCCCATTTGGAGCATCTACAAAATGTAACGTTTGGAGAACGTGGATGAACAAGCTTTTGACAGGTGATGTTTTGTGGTGAGAAGTGGACACTCCAGCTATATATGAGAGCCAGTGTGTGTGTGTGTGCATGCATCACTGAGGGTGTACAGGAAATAGCTTACCCTAAACCTATATTACCCTCCACATTTTACTGATCTGTTCCATCCTCTCAGGACTTTCCCTGTATTCAGGCACTTTTCCTGCTTTTTGGTGTTTAAGTCATAGTGTATAATCTTCGAATGACTTAAACAGTTTTCTCCTAGGCCTCCTCAAACTCTTCAATTGATTATTCAAATCTGCTTGGGCTTGTTTAGATTGAAAAAAGGACAATCATTATTTCTAGTCTGTCTCGATTAGCCAAGTCTGTTTTACTCTGTAGAGGAGTGTGAAAGAGGGGGAGAGAGATGGGGTGAGACGGGGTGAGGGGGGGGGTAGTATGGTTCTCTCCCTAAGAAGTGCTAACTTGGACAGTGGGAGGAATTTGCTGTGGTTATCCAGAGAGAGCTGCTCCATCTGTGTAAACTGGAGGCTGCCAGAATATAGACTCCCTCAAATCCGCACACACACACAGGCACGCACACTCTCACACGCACAGACATGCATGAACACATGCACACTTTGTGACACACACACAAACGCACGCACACAGACCTTGCCAGAATGTAAACTCCCTCTATCCACAGAGACTTAACCCCCTCACTGCAGACCTTATCTAACACACAAACATTCACAAGTTAACAAACATGCTGGCTAATACAGAGCACAGACAAACCCATAAATAAACAAAAGGAAATTAAAATACACACAAAGAGACATGTGTACAGTATCAATCACAGATACTGATGATGATGTTCCTGCCAGTCCAGCTATATTTCCCAGAGCCATTGATAGTGTTACGGTGTGAGCCAGTGAGTCCTGGGGCTGTGATGGCCAGGCCAACGCTACTGTAGACCCTACTAATTGTCTCTGGTCATGCTGTGCAGGGCTACTGATTGTAATGTAAAGACAGAGGTTATGTAACTGTGCACTGCTGTCGTTCTCCTCACCATTATCCAACGTGTGTGTGTGTGTGTGTGAGTGACTGAGTGAGTGAGTGAGTGAGTGAGTGAGTGAGTGTGTGAGTGAGTGAGTGAGTGAGTGTGTGTGAGTGTGTGTGTGTGTGTGTGTGTGAGTGTGTGTGTGTTCAATTTCTATTTTTATTGTCACATGCAAAGTCCAGTGAAATGCTTAACCTGTGTGCTCTACACAACAGTGCAGCAATCAATATCAGAATAGTATAACTATTAAAAAAAGGCATGTAAACAGAGTTGAAAAGTGACTTGTAGCAGGAATATTTAAATACTGATGGTAATGTACTAGTGGCAATATATACATGTGAACAGGAGTAATAGTGACTGGTAGCAGGAGAAATAGATAGGTGGTAATAATTGTAATGGCAGCAATGAACAGCACCATAGTGGTAGTAAAACAATCTAATCAATAATCATATTAGCAGCAAACAAATCAAATGTTATTTCTCACATGCTTCGTAAAGAACAGGTGTAGACTAATTGTGTACTTACTTATAGATCCTTTTCCAACAATGCAGAGATACGATTCGATTTGAAATAGTGACATGGGGAATAAATACACAATGAATAATGAATAACAATAACAAGTAGAAATAACATGGCTATATAGAAGGAGTGCCAGTACGGAGTCGATGACTAGGAGTACGAGATAACTGAGGTAGCTATGTGCAGTACATATAGGTAGGGGTAAAGTGACTAGGCAACAGGATAGTTAATGGGCAGCAGCGTATGTGGTGGGTGTGTGTGTGTGTGCGTGTGTTTGTGTGCGTGTGTGTGTGTGTGCGTGCGCGTGCGCGTGTGCGCGTGCGCGTGTGCGTGCGTGTGCGGGGTATCAGTATGCATATGTGTGCACATTATGTGTGTAAGCGTATGTAGTATGTGTGAGTGTGTGGGTAGAGTCCAGTATGTGTGAGTGTGTGGGTAGGGTCTAGTGTGTGTGCATAGAGTCAGTCAGTGCAAGAAAGTTAGTGCAAAAAAGGCTCAATACAGGTAGTCCGGGTAGCCATTTGATGAGCTATTTAGCATTCTTGTTTAGCACTCTTATGGCTTGTTGATAGAAGCTGTTGCGGATCCTTTTGGCTCTAGATTTGCATAGGTACCGCTTGCTGCGCAGTAGCAGAGATAACAGTCTGTGGCTTGGGTGGCTGGAGTATTTTTGTCACAAAAATGTAAAATACAACAACATGTGACCTGTTTCCGGAAACCAGGTGTATGTCACGCATCACTACTTCACAGGAGAGGCATTTGAATGTAAATATTATTTTTTTATCAAAATGTGTTATTCTGGCAGAAATGCCTTCTGGAGCATGTGAACTTTCATGTGCCTTAATAACAAACTTGTATGCCATCTGTAAATACAAATGAAAACATTAAATTATAAGCCTAGTTGGTTTAGCCACGGAAAAAGAAATGAACCTTCCTGCTAGCCTTGATTGGCTGAGATAATGGATGAGATGGACATGCAGTGAGATGAGTTTGAATTGGTCTGCCATGTAACATGCAACAACACAAATGATGTGTGTGTTAAAGTGTGTGTGTGTGCATGTGTTTGTATGTGTCCCCTCACAGTCCCCGCCGTTCCGTGAGATGTCGATCAATACATGTTTTAAAGGTCATTTTGCTGTTTGCTTGAGTAATTGATGATGGAAAGGAGTTCCATGCAATCATGGCTCTGTATAATACTGCGCTTTGCCAGGAATTCGTTTTGGACTTGGGGACTGTGAAGAGACCCTTGGTGGTATGTCTTGTGGGGTATGTACGGTACGGGTGTATGAGCTGAATGTTATTTGATTATGCAGACAATCTGGAATTTTCATCACAGTTATTTTTCTCATAAAAAGTTGAATCTCCCGTTAACCCTCAACCATGTTGGTGATGTTAGTTCTGTATGTGTAATTAAGATCAAGGCATGCTACTCTGTTTTGAGCCAGCTGCAGCCTTGTTAGATCTTTCTTTGCTACACTTGACCATATTACCGGGCAGTAATCAAGATGAGACAAGACCAGAGCCTGAACAACAAGTACAATAGATATTTTTTTTGAAACAGACCTCTCCTCATCTTTACAACAACTTTGTTGGCCTCTGACCTACTCCCTATAGGCTGACTCATCGTCATCGGTGATCAGTCCTTCCACCGTCATGTCATTAGAAAAACTTGATGATGGTGCTGTAGTCGTGCACGGCCACGCAGTCATGGGTCAACAGGGAGTACAGGAGGGGACTGAGCACACACCCCTGAGAGGCCCCCATGTTGAAGGTCAGTGTGGCGGTTATGTTGTTGCATATCCTCACTACCTGGAGGTGTCCCGTCAGGAATTCCAGGATCCAGTGGCACAGGGAGGTGTTCAGTGCCCGGGTCTTGAGCTTGGTGATGAACTTAGAGGGGACTATGTTGTTGAATGCTGAGCTGTAGTCAATTAACAGCATTCCTACATACATAGGTATTCATTTAGTCCAGGTGGTGAGGGCAGTGTGGAGAGCAATAGAGATGGCGTCATATCTGGAACTGTTAAGGCGGTATGTGAGTTGGAGTGGGTCCAGGTTGTCTGGGATGATGGTGTTGATGTGAGCCATGACCAACCTTTCAAAGCATTTCAATGCTATAGATATGAGTGCTACTGGTTAGGCTACCTTGGCGTTCTTGGGAACAGGGACTATATTTGTCTGCTTGTTGGTATTACAGGTCAGGGTTGGTATTACAGGTCAGGGATAGGTTGAAAATGTCAGTGAAGGCAATTGCCAGCTGGTCAGCGCATGCTCTGAGTTCATGCCCTGGTATTCCTTGTGCATGTTAACTTGTTTAAAGGTCTTACTCATTCGGCTTTGGAGAGCGAGATCACACATTCTTTCGGACAGCTGGTGCTCTCAAGCATGGTTCAGTGTTGCTTGCATAGAAGCGAGCATAGAATGCATTTAGTTTGTCTCTTAGGCTTGCGTCGCTGGAAAGTTTGAGGCTGGGTTTTCCTTTTGTAATCTGTGATAATTTGTAAGCCCTGCCACATCCATCGAGCATCAGAGCCTGCGTAGTAGGATTCGATCTTGGTCCTGTATTGATGCTTTGCTTGTTCGATGACTGGCTTGAGGTACTAGCGGGATTTCTTATAAGTGTCTGGATTAGAGTCCTGCTCCTTGAAAGTGGCAGCTCTAGTCTTTAGCTCAGTGACGATATTGTCTGTCATCCATGGCTTCTGGTTGGTGTATATTTGTACGGTCACTTTTGGGGCGACGTCGTCAATGCACTTACTAATGAGCCACTGACTGATGTGGTAAACTCCTCAATGTTATTCGATGATTCCCGGAACATATTCCAGTCTGTGCTAGCAAAACAGTCCTGTAGCATAGCATCTGTGTCATTGTACCACTTCCATATCGAGAGTATCACTGGTACTTCCTGTTTGAGTTTTGCTGGGAAGCAGTAAGCAGGAGAAAATAGTTATGGTCAGATTTGCCAAAGGGAGACCGAGGGAAGGTCTTGTATGCGTTTCTATGTGTGGAGTAAAGGTGTTGTCACCTCTAGTTGCAGAAGTGACATGCTGGTAAATATGAGATAAAACAGAGTTCAGTTTCCCTACGTTAGAATCCTCAGCCACAAGAAGCGCCACCTCTGAATGTACATTTTCTTGTTTGCTTTTGGCCCCATACTGCTCACTGAGTTACTATTATTTTGTATTTTCTTAAAACTGCAATGTTGGGCTTTTAAGTAAGCGGTTCACTGTAAGGTCTAAACCTCTTGTATTCGGTGCATGTGACAAATAACATTTGATTTGATTTGATTTTAGTACCAGCATCTGTTTGTGGTGGTAAATAGACAGCTACTAATAATATAGGTGAAAATGATCCTGGTAAATAGTATGGTCTGCAGCTTATCAAGAGACATACTAAGATTGTGCACCAGCTGTTGTTAACAAAGAGACACACCCCTCCTCCCTTTGTCTTACCAGAGTCTGCCGTCCGTTCTTGATGATGCCTCGTTCAACCACAATCTTGAGAAACATATCATATTACAGTTTTTCAGGCCCCATTGATAGAACAGTTCATCCAGTCACTGGACGTTTGCCAACAGAACAAAGGGAAATGGCGGTCTTTTTACTCAC